>NW_020961159.1:0-2621 GCF_003031625.1 Empidonax traillii | reverse complement strand
GGACACAGCAGGACGGATGCAGGCGCTGCCTTCGGAGCGCTGGGAACGGGGGGAGCGCGTCTTTCCAGGCAGGTTTTGATTCCGTTCTCTGATGAAAAGAAGAAAACGGAGCCTTCAACTTTAATCAGTTTAGAGTTTTTTTGACACAACATATCTTTAATTGCTGATATTTCTGTTCTTCTCAAACCCAGCTCCACCGACTCCAGTCTAAGCAGAGATAACGAACCACGCTGAAGTGCCGTGGATTCGTGCTGCATTTATGCCTCGACTTGTTTGCTACTTTCCTGGGGTTTCACCTCTTTGCCTGGGGTTGGAGGGCACAGCCCTGCTGCCTCTTGCCTCTGCAGCCAGGCATGAGGCTGGACATGCAGCCTGGCACCTCTTTGTCTAACACCCCCCTCCCAGCCTGCCCCGTTGCAGCCTTAGGAAGGCCTGCTTTTTTTTTGGGTAGTAAATCCCTCTTCTTGGCCATGGCTGCGTGGTGAGCTTGGAGTTGGACGTGATGGCACCTGGTCTGAGTGGCAGGGTCGGAGGTTGGGTGCATGGGTGGTGGCAAGGAGAGGGCTGGGTAGGGTTGGGTCAGGGTGGGTTGGGTTGGAAATCACTTCTCTTGAGGAGAAACTGTGTTCCCCTCCCCAGAGGAAGGTTCCTCCAGTGTTAGGGTAGAGGTGGCTCTTGGGTTGTTGAGTTGTTATTATTAAGGAGGCTTAAAGGGATTTGGGGTTAGGTAAGGGTCCTGTGAAGGATGGACAGGGCAGGCCCAGAGGCAATTTCTGGTAAAATGGAAAAGAATCTACAAAATACCCCATCCCAGTGCAAATAATTGTTTCAGGTAAAGTTAGAATGTTTGGTTTGGCCTGAAAGGCTATTGGTTTGTTTTGTTTGGAGCTTGCCTCGTTTACTTAGATCTCTTCTTCTACATTTCGTCTTCTAAAATGAAAAAAACTGATTATTTTTTAAATTAAAAAGTCGAATAATTCTTCTAGAAAATGCCCAAATACAAGAGTTCATCATGTGACTGATGGGAGAAGGCGGTTTTTCATCTTCAAAGCCACCTCCCCTGCCCAGCATATGTATTTCTTTTTCTTACTCCAAACAATTTTCCAGCTTCACCCTGGGTTTCAGGATGATTCAGCCTTTTTGAATCTTCCAATTTTCAATGAATTTCCTATTCCTCCAAAACCAAGGAAAGAAAACCCCCCTCAGCTCCTAGAAAGATGAAAGTGTGAATAGAGCACAGTGCAAGTCCCCTCACAGCCTTACAGCTGGTGGCTCCCTGCCAGGGTTGGAGCTGGCCTTGGAAAGACAATGGAAGCACTCCTGGATCATGGATGGAAGATGAATGGCAGATAAAGGTTTTGCTCCACCTTGGAGACACTGTGTTATCCAGAGGGTGACTGTGTGTTTCAGGGGGTTGATGTGATGTGGTTGTTTGCTCCTGTGCCCTCCTGAGTCCAGAAGGATGTCCCAGGAGGATGTCCTGGCCTTCAGGCTAAACTGCGCTCCAGCGCTCCCATTTCTCCATCCTAGGCTTTGGAATTTTGTCTCCCCTGCAAGCGTGTCCTTGTGCTTTGCTGCCCTGCCTGTGGGAGAGATGGAAAAGGAGAGCTGCAGGATCTTGGAGCCCTTGAGATTTTGTTGCCCGTTGGACCAGGATTGGAGCTCTTTGTGCAACAGGGACTTTTCCATGGTGTCTTTCTGTAGGGATGTGGGATGCCCTTATCTACCAGGGGTTGGGTGTCCTGTGCTCTGATCCATGGCAGGCTGACATCTCCCTCTTGTCCTGCCCCACGGCAAGGAAGCAGCTGAGCCAGCTGGGTTCGACAGCTGGATCTATCTCCTGTTGCTCTGTTTTTCCTTGTCTGAGGCAAACAATTCCCCGTGTGGAGGGATGGCTGGTGAGTCCAAGTGCAGGTAGGGGTTGGGAATTGAGCTGACTCTTTAGCTGGAAGGGCACTATCCCATCTGAAGCCCTTTGCTGAGCACTGGCTTGTTGTGACACTTGTGTGAACCATTGCCCTGCAATGCCCCCCTCCCTGGGGACATTCCCTTTCTGCAGTCCCATATCCTGCAGCAGCACAGACTGGTCCCAGGAATCCCCAGAAACTTAGCTGGAGCCTGATCCTTCTTGGAGGGAGTAAAATGGGCCCCCTTCCTCAAGGTACCAGTGCAATACCAACTCCTCCACACTCATACCAGGGTGGGCCGAGACTGGGATGGATTTGGGGTGAACTGCCACAAATCCACTGAGTCTGTGTCCAGCCTTGCCCTTTGGAGTCCTTGGATTTTAATGATTTTAATGTATTTTGTGGTGTCAGGGGAGGTTCTTCACTCGTCCCTCCTCATGTTTGATTAGGTTGGGTATCACAGTTTGTGCCTGGGGTTGGTGCAGGTCATTTTGCAGGAATGGCAGCTAAGTTTGCTTTCCTTAGCCATGCTGGAGCTGTGAAATGTGAGTATGAGCTGGAGACCCCATCAGGGATCGTGGCACACAGAGGGGACAGGCAGGAGAGGGGAGCCACAGGGAAGACAGCACCCATGGAAGGGGACCCCTTGGGATCAGCCTGGGGGGGCTGGTGGAAAAACAAAGTTTTGGGTGTTAAGTGGGAAAAAATATTTAT
>NW_020961158.1:0-6783 GCF_003031625.1 Empidonax traillii | reverse complement strand
CCCACTGTGTTTCAAATATTAAAATTAGTCAACAATTAATTTACATGTTATTTTGTAGAAGGTTCCACTGCTGCTTGCTGAAAAGAGTGTTGTTTCGCATCTGCCATTTCACACCTTTCACACTGCAAAGCTTTTTGTCTCCAAAAGTTTTCAGTGGAACAATTTTTCTGGAAGTCCAGGTCATCCCCAAAGGAAAAAAACAGCATACTCAAAATCCCAGAAAGCATGACATAACTTCCAAAGTAGTCAGAGTAGCACCTTTTTGCAGTAAAATGTGCCTAAGTAGTGTATAACACACACAGAATCAGAAAATTTATCTGAATTGAAATGAAATATTTGTCACATTTCTTCACTTAAAAAAGTAATTTTAGGTTGGAAGAGACCTCTGGAGGTCATACAGTTCAACCTCCTGACTGGTTTCAAAGATAGATAATGGTCAAATTACTTCATATAATGGGCACAGATCTCAAAATAATTTATTGTTGTCTACACAAAACCACGTGTGCTTTACAGAGTGATGAGTTAATTAAAAGAGACAATAAACAGAGAAATATAACATAAAAACTAAACTGTTCTTTAGTTTCTTTCTTACAGTAGGAAATAGAACTTGTATTATCAAAATTGATATTCAATTTCACAAGTGAACAGAACAAAGCAATTCCCCTAAAATGAGAGGAATACTTTTAACCTCTTTATTGACATACCCAATCCCAAATCACTGTTGAAGTCAGACCCCCAAATCCAGTTAAGTTCCTAACAACAGCAGATACAACTGGAAGGAAAAAACTGCCAAAATTACAGGAGTCACAAAATGTTAAAAAAGAAATGGTCACATTCTGCCTAAATTATGACACAGTCTCACTTTATGGAACCACACAATGTTGCCCATGGGAAAAAAATAGCAGGAAAATAAAAGCAAGAATTTGCAGATACTGTTGGGAATGCAATGACAGAGACACTCCAATAAAAGTGTGAAATACAAATGTGCTCCTTACAATTATTGCAACAATACAGCAGTGATCTCTCTTTTTTTACTATCTGATTGTTCACAGGCACAGTAACAGATGGAAACACAAAGACATCCACATAAACAGATATGGCTGAATGCTACCTCCTAATCAATGTTTGTGGATCATACTATAGAAATCAATGGAAACCACATATGCCATGTAGAAGAATACAGTCATAAGATGATATTTTCAATATATTTCTGAGGAGATGGGCCAGCTCCAAGTAAGTGCTCTATATCAAATCCAAAGTCACTGCTGATCTGATTTAGCACTAACAAAATAAATTAGAAAAAAACCCCAGCCAAACAAAAAACACCCATGTCATGCATTTCAGAAGCTGCAGGACTTCACATCACTTTCATTTCAAAGCCCTGAGCATTTAAATAAGACAGAGAAATAAATTAAAGTTTAAACTAAACATCAGTCCTGCATCCTGTGTTTTTTTCCCAAGCAGTCTATCCATAGGATTAATACACTAACACCACCTATAAATCTATACCAACATACGTTCTTACTAAGCTGCCTCACTCCTTCTCTCTGAACGGATTCTCAGCGGCCTAGTCAGTAGTAGAGAGGAATCTTAGAACACCCAAAATGCAGAAAGCTTCATTTAGGTCATAGGGAAACGTTTCCTCTGTTTTGCTGTGCTTTCCTCAGATGAAAAACAAAAGGGTGGGACTACTTGGAAGCAACAGGATGTATTTTTTCTTCTACCCATTATCATGCCAACTGTCTGCCACTACTGCACTGGCACATTAGAAGTCAGCAAAGGGACTGATGATCACTTTGTCTAATATGCAACAGTAAGCCAAGGGTATTAATTCCACTCAAATGACTGAATATGGCAAGATTGACAAGATACAGTTGCAACACACAATGTAAGATTTGAAGACTGAGAAGACTGTACACAGAGCATAAACACTGCCATGACCAGTGAAAGAGAGGGTTTCACCTCACATTAAGCTGGCAATTTGTAGGTTAATAATTTAAGACAGCACTGGGTCTTTGAACCGTGCAATGAGGGGACTTAAAAACTCTCTCTGCCATCAGATAGGAACAGCTTTATCCAGGCAAGAAAGGAGAAAAGAATGATGTGAATCTAAACAGAACCATAGGTCTGACAGTTGTAAAAAACACAGACGTAAAAAACACAGACGTCCAGATCAAATTTCCGTTCCATGAATAAAAATGTAGAGTTTGCGTAAGAGCAGCTTTCTTGTGCATAAGAACATGATGGCCAGCCACACAATTAGAGGGATGCTGCAAACAACTACACAAAATGAGAGAAGCTTTGGGGTTGATCTAAGGATAACTCAACCTAAGTGTGATCTTCCTTTACTTGTTGCATCCCATCTCAAAAACATTTGCAACTGGATAGCTTTCTGTTTTCCTATTTTGTAAACAAAATAATTATTTACAGTTATTTAAACCTGAATCGATCTATAGGTGCTTGGTAGGTTACCGGCAAATACTCCCTGCCAAAGGGATACTATCCTTTCGGTAAAAATAAGATACTTTCACAGTGCTCAGTACAAGTCCAGAGAACGTAAAAGCACAAGATAAAAAAAAAAAGCTTGAAAACTGGGTCAGCTGGAGTTTGTGTGGAAGAGGTATCTTCTGAAGAGAAGATTCATGAGCAATGACTTTACCTCCAAGAGTCTTCCAGCAAGCTTGGAGTACCTATGAAGGTAATTCAGTTTATTTAACCTATTCTCTTGCATCAAGAATCATTATTCACATCTGGTTTTTTTCATGCTAAGGATGTCAATGAAAGCAACTGGCATATGCCACTACACCCTAACAGCAACTAAAAGAGCTATGTCATTTACCAAGAAAGGGAAATGGAGAAAACATCAGGTATCACAAGATTTCAGTGTTTCCATACTCATACTTTTAAAAAATTCATAAAAGTACTTCTGAACTCCCATTACAACATCTAATTATACACATCTTACAGACACTGTAATTATTTCACCAATATGACAGGAGAACTCCACAACTTGGAGATGCAATTTTCTACACTTAGAAGCACTAATGGACAAATCTCATTCTGTGCCCAGTCCACCTCTGCAAGCAGCTTTTTTGTAAAGGAATGTTTTAGTGAAAGCTTTAGCTAAAAATGGAAAGAAGCATGAATTAAAGATGACAGGAACAGAACTTAAAAACAGACCACTGTAAAAAGTGAGGTTTTCTGTGGCCCTTTTCACAATTATTGTTTATCTGAAAAGAGAGACAGCTGACTACATTTACAAGACAGGCAATATTTGTCACCACTGTACAGAACTTGAATAAAAAGATAATTTATGTATCCCCCTCACCTATTTTTAGGTGAATTATCATTATCCCTATTACAATTTTCTTTTTTACCACAGATATTGTAATTTTTATTCTCAAGACATTTTTAGTGTATATAAAAGCTATGCAAATGCTTCTTCTTTTCCAGATCAGGGATTTTCATTTACATCTTCATATGAGACACTATGTTCTCTTCTATACCCAACACACAAATTCTTCAAGTGGGAAACCTCTTCCAGTTCTTGGCATCAAAGCCTAGCAGTACAATGTCCAGTGACATTACTACAGATGTGCACATGGATTTTCCCTTAGACTGCATCCTGGAGATTCATGGCCTAAAGAATTAAATTTGCTTGTTCTTTTCACTCCTGACAATATTACTGGAATACATTAGCTTTCCTTTGTTACCATGTAAAATTATAGAAACAGTGTACTTCTTTCTCAGTAATTTCCTTCCTCTTCTTAAGTGTTATCAACATGAAAGTTTGGGTTTGTTTGTCAAAAATTATGCCCTCCACAGTCAATGTACCTTTATCAAACATTAAAAAAGAGTACTGCAACTTGACTCTTCTCACATCCCACACAGAGGGGGGAAAAAAAGGTACTACTCTTCTGTTGCTGCCACACTCTGACAGATGTTTCCATAGTAGATAACGTGAGGAAAAAAAAAAGACACAATTTAATCCAGATGGGACTAACTAGGACTAGGAAATGTTGAGAATGCAAGAGTTCAAAGTCCCTTTCCATCCTCATGCATGAAAAGCCAAATCTGTCATGCCCTTTGAAATTTTATAGTCAAGCTGTTTTACAAGCTTGAGTTATCTTAAAATGATAGTCAGACATTTTACATACTATAGTTGCCACTCTTCATTAAATAATAATGCTTTTTATTCCATGCTTTACTTTTACACAAGAAACAAAACACTAAATCTTGTTGGGGAGGGAAAAAGTACAAGCTTACTCCTGTTCTCACTTAGCTGGTTATACTAACTGGTAGCAGAAGAGTTAATTTGATATACAATAGTATGAAAGTAGAATCAAGTTTGAAAAATTAGGACTGATTTGGATGCAGGGTTAAATTAAAATTTCTAAACTTTAAATTTTTTTTTATTTTATTGACTTTGAATATTTTAGTATCTTATTCAACTAATTTCAGTAGCTAGGTAATAGCTAAAAAAAAAAATAAACAAAACAACTGGAGAAATCCTAAATGCAGGGAAATTGCAGTTAGGAGAGGCACAACCCCTCAGATCTTCAAAATTCAAATACACAGAGGAATACATGTCAAAAATTTTAAGTTAAAATATTATCAGATGGGAGAAAATTAAGTTATACATCTAATATGAATGAGAAATCACAGCATGCATTAGCCTGAGTGTAATTTTATCAACAAAGCTTTTCATAATATAGTACAGTGTTTTTTTCCTTAAATCCAGTTATTTTTCTCCCATATTTTTACCTTAGGCTCACAGACTTACTCACTTAGGCACTAGAATAAATGAATAGTATCTCAGTTTCTGCAGAACTAACATTTTCAGTATGCTTTGTTTTCTACTTTCTCTCCTCACAACTCTTCCTATTTCAGTTTGAAAACCATTACTGAACAAAACATGCAAGTTTCACCTAACCAAAAGAATAACTGATGGTCTGCCAAGAGACTGAGGAGCATCAGTACCATTTCCAATGTGAAGGTTGACAGGCAGCCCACAAAGCTGTACAAGCTTCCAGTGATCCACCCTGATTAAGGCCATGTCTACACCACTGAGGTAACTTATAATGCTAAATGGTTTCATCTCTACTGAAGTTTTTCACATACTATGCAGAAAATATCTTAAATATATTCAAAATATTCTGCATACGCTACCAGGAGAGGAAGTTTTAAATGGAAAAGAACTGGCTGGTTTTATAGTTCTTACACAGCTACCTAAGATGGGTTAACAATATCAACCATCACCGTTCAAAGGTTCAATACATTTGATCCTGCTATGAAGAGACACAGGTTCTGATTTAAGATCTCTAAGGACTCTACTTTTAAAACTATTTTTAGCTTAGGTATCTTATTCTACAGATAAAGAAAATACCTCTGCATTTTCAATGTAAGAGTATGCACTATAATGTTCAGTGTAAAAAAAGAAAAATACTTCGTATTCCCAAATGCTCTATTTCCAAATGCCTATGTCATAAAAATAATTACAGACACAGGCAATATCCCAAACCTCCAAAGCAGACATCCTTTTTCCCAAGTGCTGCCCAACCTTAATGAAAACATCAAGCCTTTGCCTCTTCCACTCACTGTTTGGTTTGAGATTTGGAGGGAAAATGGGGGTTTTGACTGCCTGGCAGCAGCACATAGATGGATATTAAAAACAGTTAATTCTGCCTTAAAAACAAGAGATCCAGGCAAAGAAAGTGAAATAATTTGCAGAAAATGGAAGAAAGTAGGTAAGTGGGTAACAACTGCAATGTTAATGGACTATGACACAGTCAATGCAAAGATGACTTTAATGCACATGCTTTTAATGGCAGTATTTTGGACCTGAGCTACCTATGTTTCTAAGCTCTTCTTAAATTTTGTTGCAGGCAAAATGGTCTCCACTTGTGAGATTTTTACTTATTCATTGCCAGCTAACGCCAACTTGCAATCACTGCTTTGGTTATCATCAGAGAAGTAAAGAACACGACAGCAAAGTGCTAAGCCAGCACTGCCCTGACGTGGGCCACCCATGGCCACTGTTCCTCAGAGATCTCCATGCCCCAGCATGGGTCATGAGCCACAGTCTCCTCTTAAACTGACAGAGGGTAGATCTAGAATAGATATTAGGAAGAAAGTCTTTACTGTGAGGGTGAGATGCTGGAACAAACCGCACAGAGAAGCTGTGGATGTCACGCGCCCGGAAGCATTCAAGGCCAGGCTGGATGGGGCTTTGATCAACCTGGTTTAGCAGAAGGTGTCTCTGCCCATGTCAGGGGGCTGGAAGGCTGATCTTTAAGGTCCCTTCCAACCCAAACCATTCTACACATCTATGATTCAGAAGGATGCACATATCGGATGGAGTGCCTCCTTCCAAGTGGACACCTCCAGCCATATATCTCATCAGCAGCCTCTCCCTTCCTGTATCTCCTCAAGAGCATCATGCTGCCTGCCTCTCCCCCGGCAGCTGCAGCAACTTATGAGGCACTGCATGCTGCTGTGGCTGGCACACAAGAGGGTGCTCACACTGGTTTCAGAGCTATCTGGACCCAGCTGTGACGAGCACAGGGCACCCTGCAGCCCCTACTACCAACCCTTGCCACCTATGCTCCGTACACTTCCCCAAAACTCTTGCTTTGGAGTTTTAGTTATTGTTAGCTTGCTGCTTGTGGTTTTTTTTTTTTTGTTTGTTTGTTTTTTTTTTTAAAAAAAGAGAAAAAAAAAGTCAATATCATTTATATATAATCGTTCTGATTTATAATTAAATGTTCAAATACGTATATTAAG
>NW_020961157.1:11679-12923 GCF_003031625.1 Empidonax traillii | reverse complement strand
TTGAGCAATTTATATTACACTAATACATTCTTAACTCTCTACTAAGATATTATAACACACAAATACATATATCCATCACCATTAAAAATAACACCTTCACACACTTATCATTTATTTCTATCTTATAATGCTAAAATTTATTCCAGACTAAAATTTAATGGATAATATGTCAAGTTCACACCAAAACCACTCTTTTAAAATCTAAATGTCTATTGATTATATGAGGCTACACTATAAAACTACCTTATAATAATACTGGAAAAACTCTGTAATTCTGAATATTTTATCTACCACAGTGTCAAGCTTGTTCTGCAGAATCACTCCCTTTCCAAGGTTTTATCCAACGTGTAGGCAGCCACCGAACTCCTGTCTCCGTGAGAATACAGGCATACCCTCTGCCAGTTAGTTTTACCTCTGCAGGCCCCTTCCAGACTCCGGTTTGTGGGTCCTTGTCCTGAACTTTCACTGTTACCTGTGGATTTACTAAGCCTGACTGCATAGAAGTATTAGGAATTACAATGGGAGGGTCCGATCTTCCACCCGTCAACCGCAAAAAATTCAAAACATATAACACTTTTGCAAGTCGGTTATGTGGGCTATCCAGCTCTTCTCCCCCTTTCTGTTTTTGCAAAAGGGATTTCAGGACTCCATGAGCTCGTTCGATAATAGCTTGTCCTGTAGGAGAATGAGCTATGCTGGTAACGTGAGAAATACCCCAATTCAAACAGAATCTGTGAAAACGCTGCGAGGTATAACCAGGCCCATTATCGGTCTTAATTTCTGTGGGAACTCCCAGGGCCACTATGCATGCATGCATGTGACGGATGACATATCTGGCACCTTCTCCAGCGTGAGCAGAGGCCCACATAGCATGAGAAAAAGTGTCAATGCACACATGCACATACTTCAACCTGCCAAACTCATTAACATGAGTGACATCCATTTGCCAAAGCTGCAATGCCTGTAAACCACAAGGATTGACCCCCAAGCCAATGCCCAGCCCATTTTGGTGGCAGGCTGAACACGCTTGGACAATGCCACGTGCATCTGACAGGGTCAACCCAAATTGTCTGACTAACACGTCCGCAGATTGATGGAAAAATTCATGAGACAAGACTGCTTGTTGAAATTTGTTCACTGCAGGACCGACCCATGCAGGTGCTACTAACTTGTCCGCCCTGTCATTCCCAAGTGTTAAACCACCACACAGTTTTTGGTGACTCCTGATATGAGTGATAAAGTAA
>NW_020961157.1:6797-8794 GCF_003031625.1 Empidonax traillii | reverse complement strand
CAAAACACCTCATGCTTCTACTACTTTTATTATTCTTCCCCTGATTTCGCAGCAAAGGCTTCACTGCTGAAGACACTGCTGTAGCTATATAAGCAGCTTTGTCTTCCTTTATCATCCTGTCAGCAGCTTCTAGGAACTGAGCTGTCCCAGCACCCCTAGGTACTGTGCTTAAAACTGTCTTAGTTTTTTTATTTGCATTATCGTAGGCCAGCATATCCATAAACTTTGCTTTCATGGTGTTATCTAAGTCTGGATCTGAATTTATGGCCTGATGTAAGCGATCCACGAACTTGCTGTATGGTTCACCATGTCCCTGCCTAATTAAGGTACATGGAGGTCCTGAATGCTCACCTTTCACTGCAAGCAACGATCTATAAGCTAAATCCTGGCTAGTTCGCAACACCTCTGGCATGAACTGTGCTTGCCAATCTGTTCTTTCAAAAGGACCTGCTCCCAGTAACATTTGAGAAGTCACCCCATACAGCGGATCTCCTTGTGCTCTCGGCTCAGCTGCAGTTGTGGTGCAGCAAGCGGTCCACCTGTTGAAAAACTGATATTGCTGAGAAGAGGTTAATAAGGTGTTAATAATCATACGCGTGTCATATGGTGTTAACGCATGAGCTGTAAAAAGATGCTGAAGCACAGACTGCGTATAGCTTGATTTTAACCCATACTGCGCTATAGCTGTCTTTGCCTCTTTGAGGACTTTCCAATCCAGAGCTTCCCATGATTTATTACCAGCCGCATCTACAAACACAGGATATGCGCTAATACTCAGCGGCTCAATATCTCCCTCTAACATTGCCTGCTTAATTATTCCCTTCACTCGCAAAACTGGATTATGACTCCCACCTCCCATTTCCCCTCCCGGCAAAGCTGTAACCTCGGTAACAGGAATCTGAGTCCCCGTAGCGCGCGAGAAAGGGGGTCCTGGAGGTGGCATTGACATCGCAGGCGAAGCTGTAGAAGCAGGGAGAGGTGAAGTCAGCGAAGAAAGCTGCGACTCTAGTGGTCTGCTCTCCAGTGCCTGCATGCGCTGAAGTAGATTGGCTATCTGAGCCTTCATTTGTTCCGAAGCAGCGCTTTCGCTTCCAGCATCTGAGGTCTCTTCTTCTTCTTCCTCCGAAGAAGGTGCTGAAGATGGAAGTGGTGGAAGTATGTTTGCCTCCGCTTGAAACTTTGTTTTCATTTTGCATTTCCGGTGCTGCGAAGGATGACGTTTTGGCGCAGGCGCGACTCTCGGAGCATGCGCAAAGGTAGGCAAGGATGCCTCACTCGGAGTCGCAGCTGAGGATGACGCAACAGCTGGCTCCGTGCCTGACGCATGCACGATGGGTACAGCAGGTGGCACTGAGAGCGCAGGCGCAGAAGGTCCCACTGCAATGACAGACTGTGCAGGCTTGGCCGCAGATGTGGGCGTGCCGTCTGACGGTGTTGCCACGGGCAACGCGGGGACCATGGGGAGGGGGGGGGCTGCAGGCAGCCCAAGCGCAGTGACGGTCGTAGTCCCTGGCTCTGCTCCACCCTTGAGCTCCGCGGTGTTCACTCCCCCCGCCGCAGCTGGAGCTAAGCCAAGCTGCTTTCTCGGCGCCATTAGGATGGGCGCGGCCGCAGCACCGAACACGAACTGATCCGCAGAAGTTTTACTCTCGGAAACTTTTGCTTCTGCCCCGCTCCCACCATCTAAAGCTGCGCGCGCAGACAGAGACACTCGTCGCTCGGCTCCCGTTTCTTCCAGCGCGTCTACCAGCAGACGCCAGACGGTCGGGAACTTTTTAACTTCTTTAGACCCTCTGGAGGTCTCATCTCAAAGTTTCTGACCCACAGCGACCCAGGTAGACACTTCAAAGGCAGCAGAAACAGTGGGAATAAGGTCCCTTGCCTTGGACCACTTTAACAGCTCTCTAAGAGCGCTCGAATCATAATTTGGGTCCTTTTTATAAAGGATAGCTTGGAGAAACTTTTCCACCGCTTCCTCCTCCTTTGAGAGGGCGTTC
>NW_020961157.1:4960-6776 GCF_003031625.1 Empidonax traillii | reverse complement strand
TTACAGATGGATCCCTTCCAGTTAACTCACAAATCCGTCGCCTTCCCTTCATGACAAGGTGTGCAAACAATTCAGGTCGTGTCATGATTGTCTTTTTGGGCTGATAGGGCAGGAATACCCATTCCAAAATTCTGACACTGACTGCTATTTGACAGATGATACCTAAGGGATGTTGTCTACTCCCTCCAGAGTTGACAATCAGATACTGGACTGGCTGATCTTCTAGTATTCTATAGGCGTACCCTGCAGCTATCTTACCTGAGATGTTAACTATAGCTGCTTTTTGCACGTCTGACAAGTCTCTCTGAAGGTCTGCATTAGCAACAGACCCTAGCAAAGGCATCAGAGGAGCTAGATCATCATTAGTTATCCCACAAACAGGTCTCACCCACTGTATGTCACCAAGTAGCTTCTGCACATCAGTCAAGGTTCTTATATCAGTGTTAATGGTTAACTTCTGTGGCTTCACAATACCAGATGTGATGGTCCAACCTAGGTACTGCCAGGGCTCTTGCCTCTGAATCTTCTCAGGAGCGATCATCAGACCACGCTGACTTAATTCCTGTTCTAACTGTGACAACAACACAGGGATATCTAAATTTTTGCCTGCCACTAAAATATCGTCCATGTAGTGATAGACCAATAGCTCAGGATGCTGATTACGAAATGGCTGCAAAGCCCAAGCAACATAGAGCTGACACATCACAGGTGAATTTTTCATCCCCTGTGCAAGAGTAACCCATTCAAACCCTTTTGCTGGCTCCGCTTTGTTCACTGAAGGCACCGTAAAAGCAAATTTTGCAGTATCATCTGGATGCAAGAAGATAGTAAAGAAACAATCTTTTAGATCTATTATCAGTAGAGCCCAATCATGTGGAATCATTGTGGGGGAGGGTAAACCCGGTTGTAAGGTTCCCATATCCTCTATGACTGCATTAATGGCTCGTAGATCATGCAATAGTCTCCAGTTCCCTGACTTTTTTGGAATGACAAATATAGGAGTATTCCATGGGCTTGTAGATGGAACGATGTGACCTGCATCTAATTGCTCCTGAACCAGTTGTTGTACTATTTGCAGCCTGTCTTCCTTCAGCGGCCATTGATCGACCCAGATGGGTTTTTCTGTTCTCCACTTCAGCTTCAAGGTTGGCTGCTTTTCAATGGCCGCTCCCGAAAAGGAGAGGTAACCAGGCGTGCTCCCATCTGACCTAGCAGGTCTCGACCTATCAAACCCACTGGCAAAGATAGCACATAAGGCCTTGTACTCACTGATGCACCGTCAGAAAAACGAAAACTTACCACATCTCTACTGATCCACGTCTGCTGTACACCACCTACCCCTTTCACTCCTGCAGGTGCCATCACCACGGGCCAGGTGTTAGACCATTTGTGTCTGGGGATGATGGTAACATCCGCTCCAGTATCCACAAGCATAGTCATAGTGCTGGACTGACCATTAGGATGCTGTACAACTACACTCTCCTCAGGTTTTCCCTGCTTTATGTCTATGGCTAACATCACCTCAGGAGGACCTGTGGAACCAAAACCTTGCTCCCCTCGAGTCCGTGATTCTGCCTTGGGGACCATTGCCTTGAAAGGTACCAGCTGCGCTATTTTGCTGTTAGCAGGAATGAAAACTGGTGGAGTTAAAGTATATACCATTATTTTGATGACTCCTGTAGCATCAGCATCTATCACTCCTGGCACCACAAAAATTCCCTGACGAGACAAAGATGAACGTCCTAACAAGAAAGCACTTAACCCTTTACCTAAAGGTCCTTTCAGAGTAGAATCAATCAGATATACATTCTGAGTT
>NW_020961157.1:0-2486 GCF_003031625.1 Empidonax traillii | reverse complement strand
GCGACCCAGGTAGACACTTCAAAGGCAGCAGAAACAGTGGGAATAAGGTCCCTTGCCTTGGACCACTTTAACAGCTCTCTAAGAGCGCTCGAATCATAATTTGGGTCCTTTTTATAAAGGATAGCTTGGAGAAACTTTTCCACCGCTTCCTCCTCCTTTGAGAGGGCGTTCCCCATCTGGTTTCTCCTTTCTGGCTGCCTGCCTGGCCAGGGCAATAAATTCCAAAACACTGCTTACCACGGATTTCAATTCCAGACGCTGGGGTAACGTCACTGGAATTCCAGCCAGCTTCTCCCTCCTTCGTCCAGCTCGCTTCCACGTCCCGATCGAACAGCGAACTCGAAGTCCCGATTCCCACAAGCTACTTTTAACACCTGCTCTCGTCTAAAATCGCAGAGAGGCAGCAAAATTTGCTTTTAAGACCTTCCTGGCCACTCCAGGAAGGCAGTAGTCCCTGTTCGGGCGCCACATTTTCGTGGGGAGGCACCGAGACATACATTCACGATCTATGAGATCTCAAATATGTCCGCTTTAATAGGATAGCTCAGAGATTTTATAGCATCTCTACACAGGGTCCCGTGACAAGAAACATACGATTGGATACAGGCTATTGTCCAGCTGTAAACATCCATTACAAATACCTTTATAATTGGACATTAACAGACAACAGGGCAATAGTTTACTGTAACAAACTCCACCTTCTTCTTGCCAGTCATTTTTCTTTGTTCTTAAAAAGACACCAGTAGCAATCTTGGGACCTATAACTTATAGTACTTATAAAACTATGTGAAGGTTTATAAAAGTCTATAAAAGTGCCACACACAATATAAATTCCTCACACATTCATTATGTTCCTCCCACAGTGGTTGAGGGTTAGGTTTAGGCTTCGAGTTAGGATTAGGGTGAAGGTTCGGGTAAGGGTTAGGGTTCGGGTTAGGGTTAGGTTTAGGTATAGGTTTTAGGTTAGGGTTCGGTTAGGGTTCGAGTTTGGGTTAGGGTGAGGGTTAGGGTGAGGGTAATGTTTAGGGTGAGGGTTAGGGTGAGGTTGAGGTTTAGGGTGACGGTTCAGGTTCGGGTTAGGGTGAGAGAGAGGGTTAGGGTGAGGGTGAGGTTGAGGTTTAGGGTGACAGTTCGGGTTAGGGTTCGGGTGAGAGTGAGGGTTAGGGTGAGGGTGAGGGTTAGGGTGAGGGTGAAGGTTAGGTTTAGGGTGAGAGTGATTGTGAGGGTGAGGGTTAGGTTGAGGGTGAGAGGTGAGGGTGAGGATGAGGCTTAGGTTTAGTTTTAGGGTGAGGGTGAGAGGTGAGGGTGAGGATGAGGTTTTGGTTTAGTTTTAGGGTGAGAGTGAGGGTTCGGGTTCGAGTTAGGGTGACTGTTAGAGTTAATGTTAGGGTGAGGGTTATGGTGAGGGTGAGGTTGAGGGTGAGGGTTAGGGTGAGGGTGAGATTGAGGTTTAGGGTGACAGTTCGAGTTAGGTTTAGGGTGGGAGTGAGGGTTAGGGTGAGGGTGAGGGTGTGGGTGAGGGTGAGGGTTCGAGTTAGGGTTAGGGTGAAGGTTTGGGTTAGGGTTTGGGTTCGGGTCAGGGTTAGAGTAAGGTATAGGGTTCGGGTTAGGGTTTGGGTTAAGGTTAGGGTTAGGTATAGAGTGAGGGTTAGCCTGTGGGTAAGGGTGAGGGTGAGGGTTAGAGTGAGGGTGAGACTGAGGTTTAGGGTGACGGTTCGGGTTAGGGTTAGGGTGAGGGTGAGGGTTAGGGTGTGGGTGAGGGTGAGGGTGAGAGTTCGAGTTACGGTTAGGGCGAGGGTGAGAGTTCGAGTTACGGTTAGGGCGAGGGTGAGGGTGAAGGTTAGGGTTAGATTTCGTGTGAGAGAGAGTGTGGGTGAGGGTGTGGGTGAGGGTTCGGGTTCGGGTTAGAGTTCGGATGAGTGTTAGGGTGAGGGTGACGCTGAGGATTAAAGTGATGGTTCAGGTTAGGGTATGGGTGAGAGTGAGGGTTAGGGTGAGGGGGAGTGTTACGGTGAGGGTGAGGGTTAGGGTGAGGGTGTGGGTGAGAGGTTAGGGTTCGGGTTAGGGTTAGGGTTAGGGTGAAGGTTAGGGTGAGGGTTTGGATGAGGGTAAGGTTGAGGGTTAGGGTGAGGGTTAGGGTGAGGTTGAGGGTTAGGGTGTGGGTGAGGGTTCGAGTTAGGGTTTGGTTGAGGGTGAGGTTGAGATTTAGTGTGACAGTTCGGGTTGGGGTTAGGTTGAGATTGAGGGTTAGGATGAGGATGAGGATTCGAGTCAGGGTGAGGGTAAGGGTGAGGGTGAGGGTTAGAGTGAGGGTGAGGTTGAGGGTTAGGGTGACGATTCGGGTTTGGGTGAGGGTGAGCGTTAGGTTGAGGGTGAGGTTGAGGGTTAGGGTGAGGTTTAGGGTGACAGTTTGGGTTAGGGTGAGGGTGTGGGTGAGGGTGAGGGTGCGGTTTAGGGTTAGATTTAGGGTGAGGGTTAGACTGAGG
>NW_020961156.1:7856-9426 GCF_003031625.1 Empidonax traillii | reverse complement strand
CCAATCTCCCATCTGTCCCTGCCCTCTGGCAGTGGGAAGCCATTCCCTGTGTGCTGTCCCTCCATGCCTTGTCCCCAGTCCCTCTCCAGCTCTCCTGGAGCCCCTTTAGGCCCTGCCAGGGGCTCTCAGCTCTCCCTGGAGCCTTCTCTTCTCCAGGGGAACCCCCCCAGCTCTCCCAGCCTGGCTCCAGAGCAGAGGGATCCAGCCCTGGCAGGAAGGTGAATTATTCCCAGGTGAGCTGGGAATAATTTTGGCTTCTGGTTGCAAACCAACATCACCTGTGTGTCCATAACCTGGGAAGTGCCTCTTGACTTTGGGGAGGGACTTTGGATAAGGGCATGGAGTGTTGGGACAAAGGGGAATGAGGGAAGATTTGGGTGGGATTTTGGGAAGGAATTGCTGTCTGGGAGGGTGGGCAGGCCCTGGCACAGGTTGCCCAGAGAAGCTGTGGCTGCCCTTGGATCCCTGGAAGTGTCCAAGGCCAGGCTGGAGCATCCTGGGCTGGTGGAAGGTGTCCCTGCCCATGGCAGGGGATGGCACTGGATGGGCTCCAAGTTCCCTTCCCACTCAATCCATTCTGAGATTCCATGACCTGCAGGTCTGGGATGTTCAGGGCTGGGAATGAAGCAGGACTGAATAACCAGGTGTATCCCAGGAGCATCTCCATGGACAGGGGATAACAGTGGGATGTGCAAATGCAGCAAGAACATCCTTCCCCAGCGGGAAAACTTTGATTAGGGAGGAGGAGGAGGAGGGGGAGGTTTTTAACACCTTTGCCCTGGAAAGAAATCCAAAGGGGAGCACAGACAGGCCGTGCTGGAGCCTGTGGAGCTGGACAGTGCCTTTCTCTGCCCTCTGCTCTGGGCCAGCAGCACATGGACAGCTGCCACCCCCTGAGTCACTGACGCCACCTCCCACCTCCCTTTCCGAGTGCCCGTCTCCTAATTAGCCAATAAATCCACAGGCACTTTTCTGTCATCCCTGGGCTGCTCCAGGGCTGGGAGCAGTTCAATTGTGTGTCTGTTGGTCCTGCCAGCTTCTGGGCCTTGGCCAAAGCCACAGAAAGGCTCCAGTGAAAGGGAACACGTTCCGAGGACGGGGAGATCGCTGTTCTGTCTGAGGGGCTGGAAGTGCTGCCTGCTCGGGGCCTTTCAGGGCACAGAGCCTCAACCTGGGGAAAAAGAGGGGGATTTGTGCCACAGCTGAGCCCAGGGCACTGTCTGTGGTGCTCTAGGGGTGTCCAGGTCGGTTTGGGGTTTGAGAAGGTCAGGCTGGTGCCTCTTTCCACCCCTGATTTGCTGCCGGTGATTAAAGACCAGGAAAGGTCCCAGTTTCAAGGCTCTGCCAAAAAACACAGCAGTGCCTCGAGTTTGTCAGAACTCAGCCCCCAGGGAATGGCTGGAGCTGTGCCAGGGCAGGCTCAGGGTGGATCTCAGCAGAAGGTTCTTCCCCCAGAGGGTGGTTGGCACTGCCCAGGCTCCCCAGGGCAGTGGGCACAGCCCCAAGGCTGCCAGAGCTGCAGGAGGGTTGGGATGATCCTCTGGGGCACAGGGGGGGACTCTTGGGGCTG
>NW_020961156.1:0-6778 GCF_003031625.1 Empidonax traillii | reverse complement strand
CAGGGCAGGCTCAGGGTGGATCTCAGCAGAAGGTTCTTCCCCCAGAGGGTGGTTGGCACTGCCCAGGCTCCCCAGGGCAGTGGGCACAGCCCCAAGGCTGCCAGAGCTGCAGGAGGGTTGGGATGATCCTCTGGGGCACAGGGGGGGACTCTTGGGGCTGGGCCTGTGCAGGGCTGAGGGTTGGACTGGGTGGTCCTTGGGGGTCCCTCCCAGCTCAGGATATCCTGGGATTCTTGGCTGAGGTGGGAGGTTGGAGGCTCCTGTTGAGTGGCAGCTGGGAGTGACAGCACCTTGTCCCCCTGGTTGCAGCCCCTGGGAATGAGTTCAGTGCCCAAGCAGCAAAGGAAAGATTCCCAAGGAAGAATTTCAGGAGGCATTTCCTCAGGAAAAGAGTTGTCAGGCATTGGAAGGGGCTGCCTGGGGAGGTGGTGGAGTCCCCATCCCTGGAAGTGTCCAAGCACAGGTTGGGTGGGCTTGGAGCATTCTGGGCCAGTGGAAGGTGTCCCTGCCCATGGCAGGGGGTGGAACTGGATGATCTTTAAGGTCCCTCCCAACCCAACCCTTTCCACGAGTCTGTGAATGGAGGTGATGTGGAAATTTCATACAAACCCATAATTTCATATAAATTCCACATAAACCTGCTGTTCCCACCTTTTTCTTGGTGGAGATTCAATTTAGGTGGAGAATGAAGCGAGACATCGGATTTTAGGTTTCAGTACCCTGGGACTGAGGAATGGCCCCAAATCAACGTAGAGAAATCACTGAAAGGATCAAAACCCCAACTGTGTTCTTGCAGATCTGATTAAATCTGTCCCTATCTGACCAGCAGTTCCCCTCTGGAAGAATAAAGGAAGAAAGGAGCTGAGATCCCAGGGCTGGGATCTGTGTGGAACTTGGTGGTTCTGCCACAAAAACCTGCAGGTCTGATGTGACTGATCCCTCCCCTCTGTGAGAGGAACCAAAGCCTTCCTTCCCGCTGATGGATGGATCCAGCAGAAAAAGGGATCAGGGAATAATTAGCTGGTCAAAGGGGGAAACCTAAGGTGGTTGTTCCAAGACAAAGCAGGAGGGAAAAGGAGGGTGGTGAAAGGGAGGTGGGGCTGGCACGGAGGGCAGTGATGATGGTCAGGAAAGGGCTTGGGAAGGAGGGAAGAAAATCTGAACTGGACTGGAAGACCAAAGGAATCCTGCTGGACATAAATCACTGTTATCTGTTTTATCTTTTATCTGCTGTAGGTTCACCAGGCTCGGGAGGTCACCAGAAATGCTGTCACCACAGTGGATGTTTGCAGAGCTGAGCCACAATCCGTGGGATCACGGAATCATGGAATGCTTTGGGTGGGAAGGGACCTTACAGAGGATCCAATCCCACCCCCTGCCATGGGCAGGGACACCTCCCACTATTCCAGGTTGCTCCAAGCCCCTTCCAACCTGGCCTTGGGATAATGGGAGGGGTCCCTGCCCATGGCAGGGGGTTGAGGTGAGATGGTCTTAAACATCCCTTCCAACTCAAACCATTCCATGATCACCCAGTGGCTTTGGCAGTAGGAAATGAAAAATTAATTCTCTTAAAAATAAAGAATGAAGCAAATCAGTCCAGACAAAATCCCGTTTTCATGGGAACCAACCCAGCCTGGGGCTCCTGAGGGCTGTTCCTGGGGCAGAGCATGGATGGGCAGGACACTGGGGTTCTCTCCATAGGTGGGACACTTGGGTGCAGCATCAGCAGCTCTAAAGCTGATTCCAGAGGGAGGGAAGAGAGGAGACACATCCAGGAGAAACCTGGAGAGAAGGGGGCCAAGGCTGGCCCTGAATTGGAAGGCAAAGAAGAGCAGCAGTCCTTCTCCATGTCTCTCTCCACGTCCCTCTCCCTCCTCCTCCTGGGCTGAGCCAAGTCCGAGTTTCCCCTCCCACAACATCCAGGCTGAACTGGGGCCCTGAGGATTTGTGGTGGCAAAAGTCCCAACAAACACAAACACATTCCCTGGTGCCACAAGCCCAGGAGCAGCCACGATCCGGAGTCACCGGGGAGAGGAAGGAATTCCTGCCTCTGTGTCTGGGGGCATGCAGGGGATGCCCCTGCCTGGTGCTGGGTACCCACTAAAGCCACTCTGTCCCTCTCCCTCTGCACCCCAGTGCCCCCCCAGGGGCTGCAGGGGGGTCTCTGCACCCCAGTGCCCCCCCAGGGGCTGCAGGGCCTGGAGCACCTCCTGCCCCTCCTTCTGCACCCCCCTTGGGGTCTGCATTGCTGTTCCCACGTTCCCACTCCGCTCTTCCCTGGCTGCAATTCCTTCTGTGCCTCAATACGTTATCCCAGAGGTGCTAGTGTCGCTCCTGACTGGCTTGGCCCGGGCCAGGGGCAGGAATCCTATCCTGGAGCAGCTGGCATTGGCTCCACGAGGCAGGAGAAGCTTCTGGCAGCTTCCAGCAGAAGCCACCCCTGGAACCCCCCCGTTACCAAACCCCAGCCACAGAACCCCCCAGCAGGGGACACAGGGGAAGGTCAGGAACCCACAAGGAGAATTGTGCCTTCTCCTCAGGTCCCTGGGGCACCAACCTCCAGCTGGGAACGGCTTGGTTGCCACTCTGGCCCTTTGATTTTCCCTTTAGCCCTGGAAGGGTGTTTTCCCCGGGCGGATCCGGCGGGAGCTGGATCTCTGGGGCTTTGCCAAGAGGTGGCAGGGCTGGAGCTGGATGGGCTGTGCAGGGAGGTGTCCCTGCCAGGAGCCTACGTGTGCCCACACACGGCACCGGTGCCGCCTTCGGGCGAGGGACCAGGGCGTGAGCAGAGATTTTGTCGCGCGGCACAAACCGCAGCGGGACGTGGAGAGGAGCGGGAAAGGCTTTTCCTGGAACAACCCGAGGGCTGGCCGGGTGTTGACTCAGTTCCTTGGACCAGCTGAGGGCTCTGGGTTTGCAAAACCCTTTGGGTTTGTTGTGTTCCCGCAGAGTTTTCCGGTCGAAGTGTCTGGGGACGGGAAATGAGTGGGAACGTCCCTGTTGTGGCACCAGGGGGAAGGAAAGGTTGGGATCCATCCCCTCAACCCTTCCCGTGGTCACAGAGTCGTGGAATGGGTGGGGTGGGAAGGGGTCTTAAAGGTCTCAGTGGAGAAATGGATTGTCAGGTCAGAGCAACACCTGCAAGAATTAATGGGATTGATCCCGAAAATCCCACGCTTAGTCAAATTTAACAGAAACCCGGGAATTCTGCCTCTGTTTCTGGTGAGAACTACCAAACCTTCCTCCTGATCTCTGGAATATGGTGCCTTGGAGAGGAGGCATCTCCCTGCCGGATGACATGGTCAGCTCTCTTTTGAGGGAAGGGGGAAATGATATCCATTGATATCATATATATACATAAAATATAATATATATAAATATAATATATATGTTATATATATATTTTATGTATTTTAGTATATTATTTTATATATATTATATATATTTTATATATATGTAAACCACTATATTTATTCATATTTTAAACCCTATTTTCTATATTTTCTATAATTTATATTTCAACATCCAGCCTCTCCCTGTCCCTTTCCACACCCAAATAAAGAGGATTTCTCCCAACATTCCCAAGCTTTATCCTCAGAAATTTCCCATTTACACCACTCTATTTTATATATATTTTATATATATATGTAAACCACTATGTTTATTCATATTTAAAACACTCTATTTTATGTATTTTAGATTTAAAACACTGTATTTTATATATTTTAGGTATTTTATATATTTGTATGCATTTTATATTTAAACCACTGTATTTTAAGGTATTTTTTTTATATTTTATATTTAAAACAATGGACTTTCTATACTTTAGGCATTTGCTATATTTTCTATATTTTATATTTAAAACACTGTATTTTCTAGATTTTAAGTATTTTCTATTTTTTAATTTCTATATTTTCTATTTTTATATTTAAACCACTATTTTATATATTTTTCATATTTCATATATTTTCTATATTTTATATTTAAAACTCTGTATTTTCTATATTGTATGTATTTAATATATATTATATATTATATATTATATGTTCTATATAATATGTTATATATTATATATTATATATTATATATTATATATTATATATTATATTTTTAATGTATTTTCTATATTTTCTGTATTTTATATCTTTTCTATTTCAGACACTGTATTTGACATTTTTTCCATATTTTTCCCGTGTTTTCCACATTTTCCACCCTGCACTCCAAACCCTCCTCGCTGCCTCCCTGCCCTGTCCTTGCCCAGTGGCTCCAGCCCCGCTCCCTGACCTCGGCCCTGTGAGGATGGTGGGACCACAGGGAGCTATTTCTGAGCCCTCCCAGGGATTATTCACTTCCCAGGAATGTGTGGAAGTGGCAGGCTCGGAACGTGCCTCTGGAAATTGGGAAAAGCTCCGGCTTCCCTTACACCCGCCCGTCCCTCCCGCCTTGGATTCCACGGCCACGGCTGGGCCCGGCAGGAGGAGGCAGAGGCAAAGAGCAGCTCCTGACCTTGTTTAATGGGATAAAACAGAGGGAAAAGGGAAGGGAAGGCCTTGGGATGAGCTGGTGCCAGCCTGGCCTGGAATGGTTTGCGTGGGAAGGGACCTGAAAGCCCATCCTGTTCCACACCTTCCACCAGCCCAGGTTGCTCCAGCCTGGCCTTGGACACTCCCAGGGATCCAGGGGCACCCACAGCTTCTCTGCCCAACCTGTGACTTTCCCGTGGGACTTTGCTCTTTCCCGTTCCCTGAGCATTCCCTGGCAGCTCCATCTCTTCTCCCCCCCCCCTGCACACATTTTGGGTTTGTTTTGAGGGATTTGCAGTTTTCCTGCTCTGGAAGGTCCATCCTCCGCAGCAGTCCCAGGACACCTCGTGTTTTGTGCCTCTGCCCCACCGAGGGCTCAGATGTGAAATCCCCTTCTCTGATTTTATGGGAATTGCACACATTCCCCTTGGATTGTGCCAAAACATCCCTTTCTGGAGACACTTCTGAGCTGGCACTGTTGTTCTGTGTCACTTGGCTCCTTTCCTGCCCTTTCAAGTTGCGCTCCCCGCCCCTCAAAAATCCCACTATCAGGATTTTTCCCGCCCTTTTCTGCTGATCTCATGCTTCTGATGGGATTTCTGACACTTCTTAGTCCCTCTGGGGTTGCCTTTTTTCCTGGAAGGGTCTCTGGTGCCAATTCTGCTTCAAAAGGGACATTTTCTTCACAATAAATTCCAAAAAAATGCTGAGAATAATGAACTTGTTGCTGCCTTTCCTGGGCTGCAGAATGAGGTTTCATCTGAGCTTAACAAAGCTGGATATCAATTAATCTGATTTCAACCAGGTTTTTGGTCTGAATCAACCACCTTTGGTCTGCCTCTGGTCAACAGGAAAAAGGTGTGACTCCAGGAGGTGTTTCATCCCATCTGGATGTGCCAGAGGGGTGGATGAGGCTGTTTGAACCTCACAGCTCTGCACCACCTCTAATTAAATAGTTAAGACTAATTAAGATTGATTGCCAAGTTATTGCTCTCAAGCAGTTTAAAAGGCCAGAATTGGAGTCTTTAGGTAAATAAGTTGCCCAACATTTTCTGTAACTGATGGTGAGCTCAGGAGTTCAAACCACAGGCAGAAAGCAGCGGCAAAACACGGACATTTCTTGCCATTTGGGAAGGCCCTGGAATTCCTAATTCCTTCCCTGCCTGAGCAGTCCCTGCAGGGAGGTTCCAGTCTCTCACTTGTGCTGAGTTCCACCTGTAGGATTCCCACCTGTGTCCCAGCCCTGCTGAGAGGAGCTCCAAGGGGTTTGGCCCAGCCATGAAGGACCATGGAAAGCCCATTTTTGTGTGGCCTGAATTTTGGGTCCCTTCTGTTCTGCAAGGAGAAGTTCCCCCTGCCTGACAAACCCCCCTCCTGCCCTGCAGCACCTCCAGATGTTTTGGAGGAGGAGCCTCCAGGGTTATAATGAGACATCCCAGAATCCCAGAAAAGCTGAGCTGGAAGGGACCCCCAAGGACCATCCATGACAAAGAGGGGGTGACCTGGTGACAGGTGGGGTTTGGTGACATCCAAATGCCCTTTAATGTGTGATGTCATGAAACCAGCACTGTCAAACCCTTCCCAAAACACACATGCCTCCCTGTGGAAAATAGCAGGAGCAGGGGAACAATGTCCCCTCTGTTCCCCACGTGGGTTTACCTTGGCTCCCTGAGCACCTCCAGGGGAGCACAGAGGTTTTCCTTCCTCCTGCTCCTAAAGAACACACTCTTTTCCCGCTGGAATTGCAGGAAAGAGCCCTTTTAGCACAGCACTTCCAGAGGCCTCCAGGCAGGAGGGCAAAATCCAGGAGGATTTGGCAGCTGCCTTTTCCTCCTGGTCCTCAGTGTTGACACAGGATTAAGAACTCCTCGGGCCTGTCTTTGTCCCTGCCGTTAATTCCCTTTGGTTCATGGGGTTGGGCCCCATCTTCCCTTCTCACATTCCCCAATTTCCCTCCTTGCTGATGGCATTTCCTTGACTTCTCTGCTAAGGACACGTTTGCACGGCCCTGGGAGCTCAGGGGCTGGTGGACATCTCAACCCATCTGCCAGAAACGGGGACAGGGAGGCATTAATTGTGTCACAGTTATTTGGAAAGACTGGGCTGAAAACGTTTCATTCAGGGGCTGAAAAGCTGATTTACGAGCTGGGATTTTTTTATTTTATCAGTGGGAAACGTGAAACTTTTCTGTTCTCCTTGGAAAAACTGTTCAGATCAAAGGAACGGGGGGGGAAAAAGTCTCTTTTTCATAATCT
>NW_020961155.1:0-6791 GCF_003031625.1 Empidonax traillii | reverse complement strand
GGCAATAACTGGCTCTGTAGGGCTGCTGCAGTGGCTGCTGTAATTGTATAACTGAGGTTTAAACTCCACTGTTGCCTATTCCCTCAGTCAGAAATGAAGCTTCTTCAGTCTTTAAAGATGTACTGCATTTTATACCATTCTATTGACTTCCTTCACTTAATACACAGCTAATTTCTCTAATTACTGGTGACATGCATTTAGTTTATTGAAAGGAAAGCACCACATCCATTTACTTTGTTTATCTACGCATTTGTAAATAATTGACAATGAGTAGTGATTAGTTTTCAATGTTTCATGCTGGCATTGCAGTTAACCCCTTGACTGTCAGGGTTTTGCTGCTGCACAGAGTTTTAATGGTGCTGCACTGTTTCAGCACTCTCAGCTCACAAGTGTATTTGTCCTCCCAGTGGTAATTTAATCAGGTAAAACCCAGCAGCAGCAGCAACACAGCTGAGATATTTGATTCCCTCAATGTTGAAAGAGAATGTGGCTTTTTTTTTTTTTTTTTTTTTTG
This sequence comes from Empidonax traillii, assembly GCF_003031625.1. Taxonomy (NCBI): domain Eukaryota; kingdom Metazoa; phylum Chordata; class Aves; order Passeriformes; family Tyrannidae; genus Empidonax; species Empidonax traillii. Next base: position 6,277 of record NW_020961155.1, on the reverse strand, counting down.
GTTGAAACAAATGGTTTTAGAATTGGATTTAAGTCTTAGATTCAGATGAGTTGCAACTTTCAGAGCGGGGCAGATTTTGTTATCACAGAGAGAGCCACAGTTTGGTGTCCCAGCTGTGCCATCCTTCAGCTCAGAGGTGACTGCAGTGCCGTGTGTGGAGGTGGCCCAAATGTGTTCTCATCCTTGGGGCCATGAGCTTCTCTTGGGGAAAGTCCAGAAAAAGTTGTGCAACAGCAGAGTGAACATAGAAGTGAAACTGGGTGATCCACCATCCTCCACCTTCCTCCCCTCTAATCCCGCCTTTATCCCTCCTCTGTGCAGGACCCTGTGCTTGCCCTCAGAAAGAGGGATGATTTTCAATTCCAGTTCTTCCTAATTGTCCCTTTTCATCACCCAAACCTGCCATATTTGACCAGCAGAAAAGAAAGGAGCTTGCTTGCGAGTTCTGTTGGGAGCAACACCAGGTGGGGAGGAGTCAGTCTGAAAAAGGGAGAAAAGCTGCTTGTGTGTTTTCCTTTTAATTATTTTTAGGGTAGTTTTTTTTTGTAATTTCACCATGTCTGCTCAGTATCCTGTTCTGAGCAGCAGCAGAGGCACTGCAGCTGTCAGGCTCAGGAGGCAGCCATGGCATTGCTATTCTTGCTTTCATGTTTCAGCAGTTGTCTTTGCAACTATAAATGACAGAACGTCTTTTAAATATCATTAAAAAAAAAAGAAGCAAGAATTTTGTAGACATTGATGGGAATCACGTGGGGAATATTGCTACTAAATGTGAAAATATGGCTTTGTAAAGCTTAGGGTAAGAAATGGATGGATATATTGAAGAGAAAAAAATGGAGTTTACTTACTATTTTTTTTTGTTATTAATGGATGTGACTTGTAAAATAAATGGTAAGTTTTAGAATGGCTGATCTTCTGCTCCTGATACAGTAGGTTTTATACAAAATGAAGATTCTCATCAAGAGTAAAGGAGAAATTTACAGAATCAAAGAGTGGTTTGGGTTGGAAGGGGCTCTTATAGATCATCCAGTCCCACCCCTGCCATGGGCAGGGCCACCTTCCACTATCCCAGAATTCTCCAAGCCCCATCCAACCTGGCCTTGGACACTTCCAGGGATGGGGAAGCCACAGCTTCTCTGCCCAACCTGTGCCAGGACCTCCCCACTGTTGAGAGAGAGTGACCAGAAGGACATTTTAAAGGTGAGAAGAACAAAGAAGAAAAAAGACAAAGTGCAAATTTTGGAATCGTGGATAAACAGAAGGACTTTGTGAGAGTAGCCACCATTTATTAGTCAAGTACAAAAGTGAATGAATGAAATGAGTGTTTATTACATGCTTTTCTTGCATTACTTACTATTGAGTAAGAAATGTGGAAGAATAAATTACAAATAAATGGAATCTAAACCAGATTTTTTTCATAATGTGGAAATAAAACTACAGTTTAGTACATCCTCCTAAATCTAAGAGCAGAAGGAGAGTGGGAACAGAAGAACATGATTAATCTTTAACAGTAAACTCTTTTCTTGTCACTCTGAATCAAAGGCAACCATGCATCAGATGTTGAGTTTGAACTAAATCAACGATTAAAATGCATGATTTGATGAAATCTGTGAAAATTACTGATTATGGATATCAGGTCACACAAAAATTCTCTGCTCACTCGTGTTCACATGGAGTGGCTATTCCCTCCCTGATTCTCCGAGATGAGTTTATCGAAATCAATTTAAAAAAAAAAACGAAACAAACTTGAATTAAAACAAAAGAGAGGGGGATGCTCTTAAGGGTCCCTTCCAACCCAAACCGTTCTGTGACTGTGTGATTCTACGAATGCCAACAGAAGGTAAAGCTCTCTGAGAGAGAATTCTGTTTTTCTGAAATAGTACCTGAAGCCTGAAGATTTTGGCTCGGCTTTATATCCTGCAAGGCATGCTGAGTGTTCAGCTTCTGACTGCATCTCACACCACCAAATTGTTAAGGCTTACAAACAAAAAGCTGCGTTATGTTTTTTATGCAATAAAGGTTTGTTTGGGGAAAGGAAATAGCCTGTACTTGTCTCCCCATAATGACCTGTGTGTTCCTGCGAGCCGAGAGAAATGAGGAAAGGACAAAAAGCACCCACCAACAAAACCCTTCCTGCAGTGTCTGCTTAACAAAAACGAAACATAATTATATGTGGGAATTGAAAAGAAGCTGAACTTCTTACTCCATTTATAGAGCTGAAGCCCCTCTATGGTTGTGGAGGGAATTAATTCCAGCACTCTCTCATTTCCCCCGGTCTGAGTCTCTGAGAGCTTCAGGCGGCCACTGCCGAAAGTTGTGGTGGCCCAGTGAAATATTTGGGTGTGTTTCGAAGCCCACACTAAATTACACTGCGTGCTCCTTGTCTGCAAATTCATGGAGCTACACTTGGAAATACGGTTTTGCCCGAGAGGTTAAGTGAATGCTGTGAGAATCTTCATTCTTCCTGAAGTTGCCAGGAATTTGTTTGTAAGAAGAGAATGTGCTGCAGCACATGCTCTCATTTTTCTGTCGTCTTAGTGTGGAGAGAGAGTGAAATCAGAAAAAAAAATGCTCTGGGCTTGCTCATAAAATTCATTGTGGAAGATATCACATGCAGTAGAAAACAAGTTTAATGTACTACAGTAAAGGGCTTGACTGTGGAATGTATCTCTTCTGTTTTCCTGAACTGCTTTTATAGGATATTCATTATGACCTTAATAGCTTATTGTGTGTAAGAAAATTGGCTTAATGAATAACTGGTAGGGGTCTGCCCTTGGTTGTTGGTGCAGCCCGAAGCACATGCCACAATGCAAACAGCAATTAAAAAGGGAAAAAAAAAAATTCTATGATTTTCTGCACTTATTCACGTTTTTCCTCCTCTATTGATTCGTGATGGATGCCACCATTTCACTAAACAACAGCGGGAATGGGGTAAAAAAAAAAAAAAAAAAAAAGTGTCTGTACAAATGCATCGTGTGCCATCTGAAAGTTTCATGCAAATCTCTCAACTCAATAAAACCACGCCAAGCAGGGGGAGAATGAGCTGTAGCTATAGCTCTTATGCACTGGAGTGCACTTCTCCCTGGTTGTGAGATAAGAGACCATAATATTCATCAATAATCATCATAGAATCATGGGGTGGTTTTGATTGGAAAAGACCTTAAAGACCATCTTATTCCAGCTCCACCGCCCTGGGCAGGGACACCTTCCACTAGACCAGGTTGCTCAATAATATCTGCATTTTAAAGGGTTTCAGTGAATAAAAGAAGCCACCATGTCCTTAAGTGATAGATAAATTCTGAATTTTGAAATTTGAAGGTGTTTCCTGTGAATTCTGTGACTGTGGCATGTGAAGAGGAAAGGGAGTATTGTGGGTTGAGCAGGAGTGTGGGTGCCAGGGCAGGGTCCTGTCCTGGAATCGGTAATTGCAGTGGTTAATCATGTAATCAGGGATTTGATTTCGTGTTGGTATCAAAGCTTAAATTTGGGTTCACCGTGTGCCACAGACTGTGCCCGGCCCACCGGGGTGTGGGGCCTCTGCAGCCCTCGGGGTGCCATCAGTCCACTGGGATGCCAGGAATGGGATGGGTCACGACGTCCTGCGTGTCCTGATGCCTTCTCACAGGTGTTTTATTCCCACTTCTCTGTGGAATGGAGAATTTCATGTGGAATAGAGCAGCTGTTGCATCCCTGCAACACCGAGAGCTGATGGTCAGTGACTGCTGAGTGGGACCTGGGGCAGCAGCGATGGTCAAACCCCGCAGCTGGCCCTGCTTGTTGATCTCTCCCATGGCTGGGAGACTCCCAGGTCATGTCTGATCCTCAGTTTCGTGTAGAAACAACTAACAGTGTTTTGCCGATCAGCTGGCGGGTTCTTTTCCTTGCTGTTGCTTCCTCCAGCCCATGGAAATTTCCCCCGTTCCCTTCAGAACTGTGGGAACGCTCTCACACGGGGTGGCACCGTCACAGCCCAGCGGAGACACTTAGCATCGTTTCTGAGAGATGATGGGGGGAAATGAGGCATTTGTTCCATCATATGTTAAAGAAAACCCATTAGTGTCAAAATCTGACGCTGTGGTATTAGTGTGGTGCCATCAGCACTTGGGAAGCTGCCTCTGGGAAAGAGAAACGACGTTCCTTATGGACAGTCTTAGTCTGAAAGGATGTGGATGGTGAACGTTCCTTCAGTTGGTGCCCTTGGTACTGTGCTATTGTCATTTTACCAGACTTCTAAGCCACGATTTTTGTTGCCTTAAATGATGTCGTTCTTGCTGGATCAGCTCGTGGAATGACAGAGTGTAACGTTTCTGCTCTTTAGCACTGAGCTGTACACAGAAAAAAAAAAAAAAAGATGGTTTTAGGATGGGAATTAGAATTCTGAAGTGTAACTGCCTCCAAATTAAAAAGTATACATATATATATATATATGTATATATATAGGATGTGGGAATGGGAAAGTAAAAGCAGCCTGATAAATAGCTCTATTTTTATGCTTTAGCATTTAATTTGGGATCCATATTTAGCACACTTATTCTGGTAACTATTAAAGTTTCCACGCATTTATCAGTGAATGATGTTTTTTTTTTTTTCTTTAGTCTGAGTTTTAATTAGAGGTTAGAGGGGAAACTGGGGAAAAAAAAAATCACACCTAAATTTCCCCTAAGTGTTTGAAGTATTTGGAAATATGAAGAGGCAGAGTCAGCCACTGTTAACTCTATGTTTCATATGCCTATTTCATCTTTTTTTCACAAAGGGTGTAATTTTAATACTCTATTGATTGTCTTCAAGTTTTTTTTTTCCCCTCACAAGACAGAAAAAACACCAAACTGTTGATTTTTTTTTTGTTTGGATTTTTTTTTTATGTGCTTTTCAGTATCTCTCAGGCAGCTCTTTTACACCTGCAGCTCTATTTATTTCATGTACCTTCCCCACCCTCGATCTTTGATAAAGTAAGGTGGTCATTAGTGAGAAAGGGAGGATGAAAATAGCTCTGCAGTGGAAATGAGCTGGTGGGTGTTGCTGCTGTTGGGAAACTGAGGCAAAGGTTTCACAGGAATTTATTTAAATAACACGTAACACAGGAATTGGATCACACGTCCACAAAGTTGTTTAAAGACTCAAGCAGACAGAAGTAGATAAGTAAACAAGAATTAGATATCCTGCCTTGTTACTTGGTGGATCTGGTCTCTTGTTCAGGTTTGATAAAATTACGAATCCACTGGGAGAAAATTCTATATTTTAGGAGATGTGAACTGCCCACTCCAGGTTTTCATGCTGTGTGCCAGAGCTGCTTATTCCTGAGATGTTTATTGCCAGAGAGGCCCTGCTGGGCCACCAAGGCATAAGTGTGGCCATGGGTAGTGATGCCATAATAAATAGTTTTATCTGAGAGATCACTATGCCCCATTTGCAATCAGAAGGAGCAAGGACTGGGATGTGGTTGCTGCACAGTGGGAGGGATGTCAAAGCATCTTGCACCCAGGGGCAGTAGAGCAGGTGATTCGTGGCTAAACTGAACAGGAGAGAAAGAAGAAAATGTCAGCGTAAGTTGAATTTTCAGAGGGAGCGTCAAAGCTGTAGATCGCGGAAGGAAGGGTTGTTTTGAAAATCTGACAGCCCTTAAATCCTCTTCCCCCTTAAAGTTTCCTGCTCTGTTTTTTGGTCCACAATCAGAAATTTATCTCGTAGGGTCTTTTGTTTGTTTGTTTGGGAAGTTCAAGAGTTTAGTTTCCAACAGTAATTCTTCCATGGGAGGATCTGCAGCCTCTGTGACTCACTGTGCTTTTTATCTTGGTTGCAAAGCATCATTATTCACCTTAAAAACACTGTATTCTTTTTTTTTTTTTTCTTTTCTTCCCCTGAAGTGTAGTTATTTTCTCTCTCTCATATATTTTTTTTCCTCATTCTCACCATGTCTTTTCGGTTCAATTGACCAAGAGGTTTGCCCCCTCCACCTGCACAGCGCAAGCCCCTGCCTGCTGGGTCAGAGGGGATTGATGGAGAAAGTAAAAGCAGGAAGAAGTAAAGGAAGGGGGATGTGTAAAAGAAATGTGCAAGGTGCAGTTAAACAAAGTAGGATAGAAAAAAAAAAAAAACAAACAAACACAAATGAGGCAGGAGAAGGGAAGGAGGGGATGAGATCCAGTGAAAAGAATGTCACACATGTTTGTAGATCTGAAGTTCTGGCAGCTTTTTTGTTTTTAAATGGCAGGGGGGAGGGGGGGAATTCAATACAGAGAATATCGCTCAGAATTGGGTTTGTTATCAAGAAGAGAAA
>NW_020961154.1:4742-6792 GCF_003031625.1 Empidonax traillii | reverse complement strand
TCTGGGGCTCCAGGAGGGTGAGGGGCAGAGCTGCTGGTGTGCTGGAGCCAGTGTGGGGCTGGGTTAGGGGCTCCAGGCTGTGGGATGGGGCAGTGCTCCCGGGCTGCTTTGGACTGACAGCAGCTCCAGGGCTGCCCAAGGAGGCTCCAAGGGCTGGGAATGGAACAGGGCACCACCTCACCTTTGGCAAATTCCACCTCTCCCTTCCCCACCCACCATCACACTGGAGTTGTTCTGAGTCAAGAATTATCCCAATAATCCAGTGTCTCACAGGTTCCTTTATTCCATGAGGTTCCACGGTGTCACAGTGGTCCCTTATGCTCCATAGGCCCTGCACTGTCACCGTGGTCCCTTGATTCCAGAAGATTCCCATATGTCACAGTGGTGCTGAGGATTCCATGAGGTTCTGTGGTGTCCCAGTTGCACAGTGATTCCATCAGATCCAGAGTGTCCCAGCACTCCTTTGAATCCAGGAGGCCCTGCAGTGTCACAATGGCCCTTGGTGCTGTGAGGTTGCCCAGGGTCACAATGGCGCCTTTGTCTCCACATGGCCCTGCAGGGTCACAGTGTCACAGTGTCACAATGTCACAATGTCACAGTGTCACAGTGTCACAATGTCACAATGTCACAGGGTCACAATGTCACAATGTCACAGTGTCACAATGCCCCCTTGATTCCAGGAGGTTCAGCAGCTTCCTGGGACTCCTTTGGTTCTGTGACGCCCTGGAGTATCATCAAGGCCCCTGGATTCTGTGAGCTGCCCCAGTGGCCAAGGGCCTTTGGCTCCATCAGGCCTTGCACTGTGGCAATGGCCCTTGGATTCCAGGAGGTTTCAAAGTGTCACAATGGCCCTAATACCAAAAGAAACAAACACCTCCACCCCAATTTGTAAGTGATAAGAAGCAGGAATTGTTTTTTATTCAGCACTAGACGTTTGCAGGGAAGCTCCTCTAAGCGAAGGTGCGAAATGACAGATGGACAGGGCTTCTTATTGCACACTCTGGTTACATATTCATTAGATGTTCATGTTTGCCTAATGCATATTCATTAGTTTGCTTCACAGAGTCACCCCCTGGAGGTCCTTCTTTGGTCCTTCCAGGCTTCCTCTGTTGTCTTGCCCTCAGTTCTTGAGCAGGCCCATTGTAATCCTGTTCCACCACCAAAAACTGTTACGTTTGTTCTTCACCTTATCTGGGGACACAGAGCTTATTCACATCCTGTTAGATTGAGTTACATCCCTGATCTAGTTCTCCAGGACTTCTCTAAGATTACATTGCTCCATATTTGGGCATTCTTTGAGTCAAGTTTCTATTTCTCCCATCACCATCCCATGGCATGTGCAGGACATCCAGGGGATCAGGCCCAGGCAGTGTGGGGTTGGGAAAGGCAGGTCCTGCCTGACCAACCTGGTCTCCTTCTGTGACAAATGACCCCCTCAGCAGCTGAGGGAAAGGCTGGGGATGTGTCTGTGCTGACTTCAGCAAAGCCTTTGAGCCCATCTGCCACAGCATGTCCTGCACAAACTGGCTGCTCTTGGCCTGGATGAGGGAACTGTTTGCTGGGGGAAAAACTGGCTGATGGCCCAGGGAGTGGTGGGGGATGGAAATAAATGCAGGTGGGGCCGGTCACTAGTGGGGTTCCCAAGGGCTCAGGGTTGGGGCTGCTCCTGTTTAACATCGTTATTGGTGATCTGGGTGAGGGGATCGAGTGTCCCCTCAGGAAATTGGTGGATCCCATGAAGTTGGGTGTGAGTGTGGATCTGCTGCAGGGCAGGAAGGCTCTGCAGAGGCATCTGGACAGGCTGCATCAATCAGGCCAAGTGTCAGGGCCTGCACTGGGGTCACAACAACCCCTGGAACAGTCCAGGCTGGGGGCAGAGGGGCTTGAGAGCTGCTGAGCAGGAAGGGACTTGGGGGTGCTGCTTGACAGTGACTGGAGATGAGCCAGAGTGTGCCCAGGGGGGCAAGAAGGCCAAGGGCACCCTGGCCTTTCTGGAGAACAGGGTGGCCAGCAGGCCCAGGGCAGTGATTGTCCCTCTGTGCTGGGCACT
>NW_020961154.1:0-1405 GCF_003031625.1 Empidonax traillii | reverse complement strand
CCTGCACTACGGGACCCTCCTGGGCAGCAGAGCTTGTGCCCACATGGCAGCAGCTGCCTGGGCCTCTGGGTTTCTCAATGCTCTGCTGCACACAGCCAATACATTTTCCCTGCCCCTGTGCCAGGGCAATGCCCTGGGCCAGTTCTTCTGTGAAATCCCTCAGATCCTCAAGCTCTCCTGCTCACACTCCAGCATCAGGGAACTGAGACTTCTCTTGTTTTCCATCTTTTTAGCATTTGGTTGTTTCATTTTCATAGTTTTCTCCTATGTGCAGATCTTCAGGGCTGTGCTGAGGATCCCCTCAGAGCAGGGACGGCACAAAGCCTTTTCCACGTGCCTCCCTCACCTGGCTGTGGTCTCCCTGTTCCTCAGCACTGCAGCATTTGCCTACCTGAAGCCCCCCTCAATGTCCTCCCCATCTCTGGATCTGGCCCTTTCACTCCTGTACTCGGTGGTGCCTCCAGCAGTGAACCCCCTCATCTACAGCCTGAGAATCGAGGAGCTCAGGGATGCCATAAGGAAAATGAAGACTGGATGCTTTTCAGGAGGTATAAAGTGCCTTTGTTCTGGTGTGTAGCATTCAGAAAGGGATTCTGTAATGGCCCAGCCTTCCTGCTCAGTTTTTTTGTGGAGGTCATCGGATTCTTCTTGAAATATATTATGTGAAGTTAATATTATGCATCTGCCTTCTAATTTTGTGTCTATAATTTTGAATTTGACCCAGAGATGTATAAATGATGACTTGTGCTCTGAGAGTATTTAAACAAAATAAAGGACCCTGCAGTGCCTTCTTTGTCCAAGACCCTTCTTCTCAGCTGTTCCTAAAGCACAGCACACTGCAGGACAGGGGGGATATGCAAAGGGCAAGGGCACAAGAATCCCAGCACAGCAGCACTGCCAGGGAGCAGCAGAGCTTGGGCTTTGCAGAGCTGCTCTTTCCACTTCCACACTGGCCTTGTGAGCCCCTTTCTGGCTGCAAGGCCTGAGTGCTCTCTGAGCACAGTCCTGGGGGTGGGAGCCCTTTGAGCACAGGCGGGGACAGGCACTGGGAACTTGTGAAGCAGAGCTGGGCTCCCTGACAGCATCTCCAGGATGCTGTGGGATCTTCTGAGGGCACTGCATGTCCTGGGTCACTTCTTCTGTGCCCTTGCTGCAGGGCTGGAACTCTCCTGCAGTGACACCAGGACACTCCTGCTCTTTGTACTCCCAGCCTGATTTGGAAATCCAGTCTTGCCCTGCTGTTCCCAGGGACATGCTGGGAGTGCTTCAGAGCTGCCATCCTGGGGCAGCTCCTGCCCAGCGTGGGCAGGCACAAGGTCTCTCCCCCTGCTCCTCTCCCCTCAGCAGTGCCACTGTTTGCTGCAGCCTCCTCCTCCTTGCCCAGCACAGCCCTCCTGGCACAGTT
>NW_020961153.1:0-6792 GCF_003031625.1 Empidonax traillii | reverse complement strand
CTGCCCTCTCTCCCCGCTCTGTCCCCTGCTCCCGCAGTGACCGGACCGCACGTTACTACTACTACTGGCACCTGCGGAAGCAGGTGCTGCATTCCCAGTGTGTCCTGCGGGAAGAGGCCTATTTCCTGCTCACCGCCTTCGCCCTCCAAGCCGACCTGGGAGACTTCAAGCGCAACAAGCACTACGGGAAGTACTTCGAACCCGAGGCCTATTTCCCCGCCTGGGTGAGTGTTCCGTGGTTGCGGCCCCTGCTCGGAGCTGGAGGGTTCCCAGGCGGCCGCCGTTCCGGCTGCATCCCTGTCTCCAGATCAGTCCTGGTTATTAATAACCTGGGACAACTGCAGGGCTGGAAATAGCTGCGGGAAGGGGGGGGGGAGAGTCGGGGTTGGTGTGGGGCTGGAGCAGCTCCTGTGCTGGAGGGGGGCTGTTTCCCTGTGTGCTGCTGGGAATGCTCAGGGGGTATTCCCTGTGTGCCAGGGATTCCCTGTGTGCCGTGTGCCAGCACGGCATCACCCCACCACCATCAGGTGTAGCCCCTCCGGCTGTGCAGCCCTGTTGGAACTGGTGTCACAGAATCATAGAATCCCAGAACGGTTTGGGTTGGAAAGGACCTTCAAGACCATCTCGTTTCACCCCCTGCTGTGGGCAGGGACACCTTCCACTAGCCCAGGTTGCTCCAAGCCCTGCCCAACCTGGCCTGGAACACTTCCAGCGATCCAGGGGCAGCCACAGCTTCTCTGGGCAGCCTGTGCCAGGGCCCCACCACCTCCACAGACAAGAATTCCTTCCCATTATCCCATCTAACCCTGCCCTCTGTCATTCAGAAGCCATTCGCTGCGTCCTGTCCCTCCAGACCCTTGTCCCAAGTCCCTCTCCAACTCTCTTGGAGCCCCTTTAGGTTCTCAAAGGCCTCTTTGAACCCTTCTCTTCTCCTTTCCAACCTCTGTCTTGTTTGTTTTTTTCCAAAATTTCCCATCTTCTCGTTCTCTCACACATGAGGAGTGATGGCCCTGGGTCTGTGTCCCCATTCACACAGGGGACCAGGGCATGGCTCTCCCGGCCCGGTACAGGTGTCACCAGTGGTGTAAGCTCCTTGGGCTGGGCACAGGGAGCACACATGCACTTCCCAGTGGGAAATCCTGCTGGAGAGAAGCAGCTGACTGCTGTATCTGTTTTATTTTTGCCTGCAGGTCTCTGTAACAAATCATATTGCTCCCATTTCCCCTTTCTCCCTTGAAATCACCGCTGCCCGGGAGCTCCGGGGCGGAATCCGGCCCTGAGCGAGCACGGAGCAGCTGGACAAAATTCTCCTCTCCTCCCAAACAGGTGGTTGCAAAGAGGGGCAAGGACTACATCCTGAAGCACGTCCCCAACATGCACAAGGACCAGTTTGCCCTGACGGCCTCCGAAGCCCATCTCAAGTACATCAAGGAGGCCGTCCGGCTCGACGACGTGGCCGTGCACTACTACAGGCTCTACAAGGTGAGCCCCATCCAGGAGGTTCTGGGGTTTCTGGGATCTTATTTTTGGCGATCCCCTCTCCAAGAAACACGTCACAGAATCACTGAATATGCTGAGCTGGAAGGGACCCACAAAGATCACTGAGTGCAGCCCTTAGTCCTGCACAGCCCCATCCCCAAGAGTCATACGCTGTGTCTCTCTCCTGGGAACAAAGCAGGTGGTTTGCTGGGAGATGGTGCCTCATAAACCTTTTTTGTAGCATCCTGAAGTTAAAAAGAAGATGCTTTTGGGAGAGCACAAGGACTGGTTGGGGTTGGAAGGGACGTTAAGAGATCAACTCGTTCCACGAGGGGCACCTTCCATTAAGCCAGGTTGCTCCAAGCCCAGTCTGACCTGGCCTTGGACACTTCCAGGGATCCAGGGGCAGCCACAGCTTCTCTGGGCAACCTGTGCCAGGGCCTCATCACCCTCACAGTATGATTAGATTATTAATTTGGCACGTTAATCATAGAATGATGACTGGAATGACTGCAGGAGGATCCCTGGGCTGAGCTGGGGCCGATTTCTCCACTTCGTGCTGCAAATTGTGTGTTTAAAACCACCTGATTTTTATCCCCTTAGGACAAAAGGGAAGTGGAGGCCTCCCTGACTCTGGGGCTGACAACACGGGGCATCCAGATCTTCCAGGTAGGTGGCTGAGGGAGAGTGATGGCTCAGCTCTGCTCCCTGCCCCTGCCAGCACCCTCAGTCAGGGCTCCCTCTCCTCCTTTTGCAGAACTTGGATGAAGAAAAGCAGCTGCTCTACGACTTCCCGTGGACAAACGTGGGGAAACTGGTTTTTGTGGTGAGTGCCACCATTCCCACCGGGGCAGTGCTTACAGCTCTGGGTTCCTCAGCACAGGGAGGATGTGGAGCTGTTGGAGCAGGTCCAGGGGAGGTCACGGAGATGCTCCCAGGGCTGAAGCCCCTCTGCTCTGGAGCCAGGCTGAGAGAGCTGGGGGGGTTCACCTGGAGAAGAGAAGGCTCCAGAGAGACCTGAGAGCCCCTTGCAGGGCCTAAAGGGGCTCCAGGAGAGCTGGAGAGGGACTGGGGACAAGGCATGGAGGGACGGGAAAAAGAAAAATGGCTTTCCACTGCCAGAGGGCAGGGATAGAGGGGATATTGGGAAGGCATTCTTGGCTGTGAGGATAGTGAGACCTGGCAGAGGTTACCCAGAGAAGCTGTGGCTGCCCCTGGATCCCTGGAAGCGTCCAAGGCCAGGCTGGATGGGGCTTGGAGCAACCTGGGCTAGCGGAAGGTGTCCCTGCCCACAGCAGGGGGTTGGACTAGGTAGTCTTTAAGATCCCTTCCAACCCAAACCCGTCTCTGATTCTGTGATCCAGAGGCAGAGCATCTCCTGGGCTCTGATTTGGGCATGGGGTGCAGTTGCCCAGACCTCAGGCGGGTGATTCCAATCCGTGGGGTTAACCGTGGGCTGCAGCAGGACGGGGCGAGAACTGGAGCATTTCCCTCCTCGGGGCTGATCCCTCCCTTCTCCCACGCAGGGCAAGAAGTTCGAGATCCTGCCTGACGGGCTGCCCTCTGCCAGGAAGCTCATTTACTACACGGGGTGCCCGCTGCGCTCCCGGCACCTGCTGCAGCTGCTGAGCAGCAGCCACCGGCTCTACATGAACCTGCAGCCCGTCCTGCGCCAGGTCCGGCGCCTGGAGGAGAACGAGGGTAGGTTCCCCCCCCGTGCCAGGCTCCCAAATCCCACCCATGACAGGCTCCCACCCGGTATTTCTGCCTCTCAAAGTGCCTGGTGTGCCAGCCCCCTGGCTGGGAGGGTGTCGGGAGGGTGGCTGTCCCCATATCCCCCTGGACTGTGCATCCCACACCCCACCCCTGCCCAGCAGGATAATCTCACAGACACTAAGGGATACAAGTTCTGCTAAGGGATAATACTTAGGGACACAGGATCCAAGTCCTGCTGCCATTCCTGATGGCCCAGTTCCTCCCAGTGCCCCCCTGCAGCATTTCCCAGTGCCTCTCATCCCATCTCCAAGCTTAGAAAGCTCTTGTGAAAGCATCAGATCTTCTTCCTCCTCTTTCCCCTCATCTTCCTCTTTCTGTTCTTCATCTTCCTTTTCCCCTTCCTCCTCCTTTTCTTATTTGTTCTCCATGTCCTACTCTTGTTTTTCTTCCTCCTCATCCTCCACATCTTTTTGCTCCTCATCTTATTCCTCATCTTCATCTTCCTTTTGTTTTTCTCCTCTTCCTCTTTTTCTTCCTCTTCCTCCTCCTCTTCTTCTTCCTGCTTCCCTCCTTACTCTTTCTTCTCTTTTCCCTTCTCATCTTCCTTTGTCTTCCTCATCTTCCTCTTTCCCCTCTCCCTCCTCCTCTTCTTTCTCCTCATCCTCCTCATCTTATTCTTCCTCCTCATCCTCCTCATCTGCTTGCTCTTCCACCTACTCCTCAGCTTCTTCTTCTTCCTCATCCTCCTCGTCTTCTTCCTTCTCATCTTCATCGTCCTCCTCTCTTTTTTCCTCCTCTTCCTGCATCTCCTACTTTTCTTTCTCCTTCCCCTCTTCTTCCTCCTCTTCCTCAACTCTTACTCCTCCTCCTCCTCCTCCTCCTCCCCGTTTGAGAGACAGGAGCACAGAGCACAGCAAGTTTGAGGTCCATCCCTAAATGCCACCAGGGCAAGGCTGGCTCCAGGTGTGTCCCCACGCTGGGCTGGGGTGACAGCTCCCCTGGGCGCCCCAGTGTGCCGGCGTGGCCCACGCCCTTCCAGGGAATCCAGGGCGCCCTGGAGGATTGGGATATCGGGATGCAGGCTGCTGACACTGTCCTACCCTGCAGAGAAGAAGCAGTACCGGGAATCCTACATCAGCGACACCCTCGACCTGGACATGGAGCAGCTGGAGAAGCGCTCCCGCGCCAGCGGCAGCAGCGCCGGCAGCATCCGGCACAAGCGGCTCTCCCGGCACTCCACTGCCAGCCACAGCAGCTCCCACACCTCTGGCATCGAGGCCGACCCCAAGCCCAGGGAGATGGGGCCCGACGATGGCTTCTCCGGCGCCGGTGCCCACCGCAAGCTGAAGACCTGCAGCTCCATGACCAGCCACGGCAGCTCCCACACCTCCGGCGTGGAGAGCGGCGGGAAGGACCGGCTGGAGGAGGACTCCCAGGACGACGGTGAGACACCAATTTGGGCTTTTCCCAGCCTGAGTCTCTGGTCGGGGCTGGGAGAGTCATGTCAGGGGCTCATCCCACCTTCCTGTCTCGGGCAGAAATAGAGATGCTGGTGGATGACCCCCGGGAGCTGGAGCAGGCTGGAGACATGGAGGTGAGCCCCGACATGTGCGTCTACATCACCGAGGACATGCTGCTGTCCCGCAAGTTCAACGGGCACTCGGGTAAGGCGGCGGCCGCTTTCGCTTCCAGTTCCCCAGTCCAAGTCACGTCTCTGAGGCTTGGAGTGAGAGGGTGTTCAAGGTCCCTTCCAACCCAGGTCAATTCTGTGATTATCTGGTGTTTATCAGAGTGGAATGAGCCCAGAGTGTCCATTTGGGACACCGGGAAAAGCCGTTCGCCCGAGTGGGTTGAAGGAGAGATGGGGCAAAAAAAAAAAGATGAAACTGCCTCAAGTTGTGCCAGGGGATGTTTAGATTGGATATTAGGGAAAAAAATTTCCACATGGAAAGGGTGGTCCAGCCCTGGCACAGACTGCCCAGGGAAGTGGTAGAGTCCCCCATCCCTGCAGGGATTTCAAAGCCATGTGGATGTGGCTCTTGGGGACATGGGTTAGTTGTGGCTTTGGCAGTGCTGGGGGAATGGTTGGACTCAGTGATCTTCTCTGGAGCTGTGCCTGCACCCAGGGAGTCACTTACATTTCCAGCTCCGTGCTGGGAGCTACTAGGAGGTTTCTGAGGTACCAGGCCCCCTGGGGATGGCTTTGGATGCAGTTCTTGGGGGCAAATTTGGGATGCTTTTTAGGCAGTGGCACCCCGTTGAACAGAGGGGTGCCTTTGCCCCAAAGAAGGGGACGAGCCCCAGAGGGAGCAGGGCTGGATCCCAAGAGAGCTGAGGCACCTCAAAATAACCTTCACACCCTCCTCTTCTTCCTCCCTTCTCCCTGCAGGACTTATCGTGAAGGAGATCAGCTCCTCCACCTCCAGCTCCTCGGAGACGGTGGTGAAGCTGCGGGGGCAGAGCACGGACTCCCTGCCCCAGGTGCGTGGCCGTGGGGTTTTTTTTTTTTGGTGGGGCTGCCACCGGGGGTTTCGGGCTTCCCTTGGCTTCCTGGAGGGTTCCTGAAACCTCTTTGCTTTTTTCCCCCAGACGTCGTGCAGGAAACCGAAGACGTCGACGGACCGGCACAGCCTGAGCCTGGACGACATCCGGCTCTACCAGAAGGACTTCCTGCAGCTGGCCAACCTGTGCCAGGACACGGCGCAGAGCTACACCTTCGGCTGCGCCCACGGGCTGGACGAGGACGGGCTCTACTGCAACGGCTGCCTGGCCCAGCAGTGCATCAACATCCAGGAGAGCTTCCCCGTCAAAAGAACCAGCAAATACTTCTCCTTGGACCTCACCCACGACGAAGTCCCCGAGTTCGTGGTCTGAGCGCCTCGGCGGGAGGTTGGGGGCAGGACCGAGGCTGCCCGCCCGCCCTCGGGGCGTTTTTTTGCGGGGGGAGGATGGGGCTCCCTGCCCTGCACTGGGGGAGTCCACAGCGCCTTCCCCCAGGCCCTGCCCCGCTCCCTGCACGCCGAGGCCGTGGGGACCGTGGGGACCGTGGCACTGGGAGGATTATTCCGACGGGGATCCCCGGGGAGCGGCGGATCGACTCCGGATGAGTCTGTGCCCAACACAAGTTGTCCTGTTTCGTCTGGGAGAAGCACAACTCGCTCGACCAGCAGGAGCCCACCCGTGTTTTCCTCGTGGTGGCCTCTTCCCCCGCACTCCTCACCCCCCGCGGCAGCGGCTCCGTGTTGGCAGCTGGAGAGAAAGTGCCAGACTGTTGAGTTCAAGTCAAGCCAAAGAAATGTAAATAACCCTAAAGGCCAGTATGGGAAGGGAGAATTAAGCAATAATTGATGTTCCGTGGAGGAAGGCGCGGCCGGGGCAGAGCATCACGCCGGCTCTTCCAAAAACAGCGTGCCGGAGGTCGGGCCAGAGCGGTTCCCAGCAAGGTGGATGGTGGCTGGGAGTTGGCAGAGCCATTTGCAACTTGTTTTAATCGTTTTCTTTAAATTTTTTTTTTTTTGAGAGCGAAACTCTAAAACAACAACAACAACAAAAAAAAACAAAAACAAACAAACAAACAAAATACAACACCAAACCCAC
>NW_020961152.1:10144-13428 GCF_003031625.1 Empidonax traillii | reverse complement strand
CGGTGACATCACAAGGCCAGGTGTAACATCACAGAGACAGCAGTGACATTATCGGTGACACTGGTGGTGCCACAGGGGACAGTGATGACACCACAGAGACACCAGTGACATCAACAGGGGCGTCTGTGACATCACAGCTGAGATCAGTGATTTCACAAAGCAAGGGGTGACATCACGGTGTCACACCAGTGACATTATCGATGACACTGGTGACATCACAGGGAATAGTGGTGACATCATTGAGTTCCAGTGACCTCATAGGGGACTGTTGACAACAAAGAGACAGTCATGATGCCACAGGACTATCGGTGACATCACAGGGGACCGTGGCAACATCACAAAGACATCAGTGACATCATTGAGGAAATTGGTGACATCACAGGGGACAGTGGTGACATCACTGAGACAGCAGGGACATCATTGGGGACCAGTGACATCAGAGTGACAACAGAGGGACAGCAGTGATGTCACAGGGATATCAGTGACATCAAAAGGGTCTGGTCACATCACAGGGACATGGTGGCACTGCTGGGGACAGTGATGATATCACAGTGACAGCAGTGACATTATTGGGGAGCAGTGACATCACAGGAGAATATTGACAACAAAGGGAGAGCTGTGATGTCACTGGGACATCAAAAAATTCACAAGGAGAGGGTTGACATCATAGAGACACCACTGACACCACCAGGGACAGTGGTGACATCACAGGGACACCAGAGAAATCATTGGGGACCAGTGACATCACAGGGGACTGGTGACAAAAAAGGAAAGCCCTGATATCACAGGGAAATCAGTGACATCAGTGGGACATGGAGTCACCACTGGGGACAGTGGTGACATCACAGAGACAACAGTGACATCTTTGGAAATGAGTGACATAGGAGAGGAGTGGTGACAACAATGGGAAAGCCGTGATGTCACAGGGACATCGGTGACATCACAGGGGACATCAGTGACTGCACAAGGCCAGGGGTGACATTACAGAGTCAGCAGACATCAGTGGGGACATCTGTGACATCACAGGGGACATCGATGGCTTCACAAGGCCAGGGGTGACATCACAGACACCAGTGATATTATCAGTGTCACTGGTGACATCATAGGGATAGTGGTGACATCCCAGGGACATGGGTGACATCACTGCGGTCATCAGTGGCTTCACAAGGTCAGGGTTGACATTATAGAGACACCAATGACATCATCGTAAAAATGGGTGACATCACAGGGGACAGTGGTGACATCACAGGGAGAAAGGTTACATCACTGGAGAACAGTGACATCACAGGGGACTGATAACAATAAAGCAGTGATGTCACAGGGACATCAGTGACATCACAGGGGTCTGGTGACATCACAGGGGCATTGATGACATCACAGGGACATGGTGGCACTGCTGGGACAGTGGTGATATCACTGGGACAGCAGTGACATCACTGGAGACCAGTGACATCACAGGGGACTGCTTACAGCAATGGGAAAGCCGTGATGTCACAGGGACATTGGTGACATCACAAGGGGTGGAGGTGACAACCCAGAGACACCAGTGATATCATTGGGGACATTGGTGACATCACAGGGGGCAGTGGTGACATCACAGAGGAACCTGTGAAATCATAGGCGATTGTTGTCAACAAATGGAAAGTCGTGATGTCACAGGGACATCAGTGACATCACAGAGACATTGGTGACATCATGGGGACATGGTGCTACTGTTGGGGACAATGATGACATCACAGAGACAGCAATGGCATCATTGGGGACCAGAAATATCACTGGAGACTCGTGACAGGGACAGTGATGACATCACGGGGGACCTGGATAACAACCCAGAGACACCAGTGATATCATGGGGGACATTGGTGACATCACAGGGACAGCAGTGAAATCATTGTGGACCAGTGACATCACAGAAGACTGGTGAAAACAAAAGGGCATCACAGGGGACATCAGTGACTTCACAAGGACAGGGGTGACATTGCAGAGACACCAGTGACATCGGTTACACTGGTGACATCACAGGGACAGCAGTGAAATCACTGGGGACCAGTGACGTCACAGGGGAGTGGTGACAAAAAAGGGATAGCCGTGCTATCGCAGTGACATTGGTGACATCATTGGGGACAATGGTGACTTCACAAGGACAAGGGTGACATTACAGAAACAGCAGTGACATCATCGGGGACATTGGTGACACCACAGGGGACAGTTGTGACATCACAGGGATAACAGTGACATCACTGAGGACCAGTGACATTACAGGGGAGTCAGAAAAACAAAGGAACAACCGTAATATAGCAGGGACATCGGTGACATTACTGGGGACATTGGTGACTTCACAAGGACAAGGGTGACATCACAGCAACACCAGTGACATCATTGGTGACACTGGTGACATCACAGCAACATCAGTAACATCACTGAGGATGAATGGCATTATAGGGGACTGGTGACCACAAAGGGACAACCGTGATGTCACATGGACATCACTGACATCAGAGGGGACAGCAGTGACATCAGAGGGGCAGCTGTGACATCACTGGGGACACAAGGACCACCCCTGGGACACCACTGGTGACATTACAGGGGACAGTGGTGACACCTGTGAGGACAGCAGTGACATCACTGGAGACCAGTGACATCACAACTGTCTGGTGACATCACAGGGACTGCAATGACATCAACTGGACAGCTGTGACATCATTGGGAACACCAGTGACATCACAGGGACAGCGGTGACATCACTGGGGATGTAGGGCATGTTTGGGGGCCTTTGGGAGGGCACCTGCCTGGGGGGTTTTCATGCGAGCAGGGACGACTCAGCACACCAATGTGATGATCAGAGAGTGCCGTTGATTGGAATCAAGCAGCAGTCTTTGATCCAGTTTTCTAACAATACTCTTCTATCAGCTCTGTTTCTTTAACATTCTTTATGTCCTTTCCCACTCTGGCAGCCGGTACTGAGACCCTGTTTTGTATTTCTGGTTTTGCTACTGTTTCTCTTGGTAGATCTTTCACATCCTGGTGCCATCAGAAGGCCATCAGAACAACAGATCATGTTTTCACAATTGCAACATAAGATTATGTTCTCACATCAGCACATCCTCTGTGTTAGCTGATGCAGAACGAATCGGAGAACATCATTGGTGGGACACCCTGATGGGATACTCTCCTAGGACAACGCAAGTGTTTAATTTTCTAATACATCCCATACTGGTCATACTGGGAGGAATGATCACATTCTCTTTCTTGAACATCTACCTGTGGTGTAAGCTGAGTGTTAT
>NW_020961152.1:6645-9047 GCF_003031625.1 Empidonax traillii | reverse complement strand
CATGCTGGCTCCCTCCAGCTGAGCCTGGGCCTGCAGCAGCCTGGCTTGCTCACCCAGCAAAGATTTCCCCAAAGGATTGGTGGAGCCTGAGCACAGCAGACCTTGCAAAAGCCAGAGGGCCCGTCCTGATGCCTCTGGGACTCTGAAGCCCCGCTGAAAGGAGAGGCACGGGGCATACAAACCTTCAGGGGGTTTATTGTCAGGAGAGAAATTCCTTTATAGGAAAGATGAGTTTCAAAACAGCACTGCTCTGCTCTCAAAATTAAATGTACATAGATATACACACATATATATTGATAGAATAATGACCATTTTGCTGTGTGATTATAAACCCAAACAAGATAATACCGATTCCCAAACAATTCTGCCCAACCTGGGCAAGGGGATCTTACAATTCCTGCCACCTGCTGTCCCATGGGAGCCCACCTGGGCACCATGGCAGGAGTGGGACAGGCATTGCTGGCCCTGCCTGTGCCACCCGCCTCTTCTTGCCCCACCACTTGGCAGCAGATGCTGACACAAGAGAAACCCTCAGGGTGACACCACTGTAGGCTTTTCTTGCAAAGCAGCTTGCCAGGCTCTGGGGGGGCTGTGCAGGGCTGGGTCATCCTGGTTGCTCCGTGGAAAGGCTGGGTGTCACATCTGCCCAAAGACCTGTCTGGCCACACAGTCATCTCCCCTCATCCCAGACCTTCCAGCTGGGAGGAACGAGGCAACAGCCATGGGTGAAAGCCCTTGGCTTCACAGCAGAGGTTTTGATCAAGGTCCTTTTTGGATTTCTCACAATTTTTTTTTTTTTTAAATACAATCCTCATTGACCTGGGGATTTTGAGATCTCTGTGTGCCCTTTGCCTTCCTCTGGGATGGGGGGGTTTGGCTGCAGTCAGAGCCACAGCCCCACAGTGCCCCCACGGTTCTGCCTTGTTCTGTACAACTGCCTTGTCCCTACAGCCCCCACCAGCACTGGATCTGAGCCTCAGGGCTCTCCCCACTGTTTTACCCTTTTTTTTCAGCCTCACTCTTTTTGCCAGGCTACATCCAGAGATTCCATAAACCTCCTAAGAGGCTCTCCTCATAAAGGACATGTCCTCATAAACTCCATAAACGTTGCTGCCTAAAAGGCTGCAGAGGAAAAAAGACTCCAGGCCCAACTAGGCAGGAGGTCAGAGAGGCAGCAGAGGTTTCCATGAGCCTCCAGGCTCCAGGAATACAAACCCACACCCATCCCTTCCAACGCAGGGGTTACAGTTTTTATAATGATTTCCACCCAATGCCCGTCTCGTCCCCGCCCCGGTTCTGCCCCGTTCTGCCCCAGGAACGCCCGTGGGGAATTGAGTCTGGGGGAATTTGGAGCTTTGAGCGGCTGCAACTACAACTCCCGGCGTGCCCCGCGCGGCAAAGGGGGCGGGGCGGGGTCTCTGCCGGCGGGGCGCGCGCACAGCCCCGCGGTGGCTGCCGGGAAAGGGATGGCGGCGGTGAGAGGATCTGTTGAGCCCTGGTGAGACCTGGCTGGGGCTGTGGTGAGTCTGGGGATGCGCTCGGGGGCTGCGGGGAGGCGGCTGTGGGCGGGAAGGCTGGAGGGCTCGGCAGAGTGGAGAGGAGGGGCTCGGGGGTTCCCGAGGAGGTTTTGAGGCCCGTGAGGGGCTTGCGGGGGGTCGCAGAGGGGATTTGGTGTTGTGAGGGCGCTCACAGGGGAGGGTGAAGGTTCCTGAAGGGGTTTAGGAGGTCCCTGAAGGGTTTTAGGAGGTTCCTGAAAGGGCTGGGGGCCTTGGAGCCCTCTGGGAGGGGGGTGCTGTTTAAACGCCATGGCTGCACTGCGCAGGCGCCGGCGGAGTCCTCAACAGCGAACTTCAACTCCCATCAGGCTTTGCGCGGCGCCGCCATTACCGCTCGTGCCACAGCGCCCCCTGCCGGCTGGGCCGACCAACCCCAGGGAAAGCGGGTCTTGATGCTCCCCCCGAACTCCAGAGACCCCCAAAACTCAGCACACAGAGACCCCACAGGAGGTGAGGCTCGGAGGTCCCCAGAGCCTATCAGTGGTGTCTAGGGGGTCCCCCAGGTTCAGGGGAGGGGTCCTGGCAGTGCTACCCAAAATCTTTGCAGGGAGATGAACCATATCTGGGTTTGGGGATCCCAGTGCCCCCAGTATAGCCCAGTGACCTCCCAGTGGCTCTCAGTATGGCCCAATGATCCTCCGGTGAGCACCCAGTAACCCCCAGTATGGTCCAGTAACCTCCCAGTGTCCCCCCGTGTGTCCTGGTAATTCTCTAGTAATCACGCAATTTTTCCCAGTACCCTCCCAGCATCCCTCAGTAACCCCCCCAGTCCCTCCCAGTGCCCCCTGGTTCCCCCAACTGTGTCCCACTACACCCCAGTAATCACCCAGTGCCCCCCAAAGCCCC
>NW_020961152.1:0-1081 GCF_003031625.1 Empidonax traillii | reverse complement strand
CAAAGGTGATGCAGTCGCATGTCTGTAATTTCTTTGAACTGAAAGTGTTGGCATAATCCAAGGCTGAGATTGGATTCAGCAGCCCCCACACCTCCCAGAAGTTGGAACTCAGGGGGGCCACCCCTTTTCCCAACTCTTCTGTGCCTAAAGACCCCCATGGGACCGTCAGACCCGCCAGACCACCCCCCCTTTTTCCACCTTTCTTCCTGTTTCTCCCACTTTTCCGTGGTCTCGTGTTACAATCTGTTGAAATATTGCAGAAAGAATTTCAGATTTGAATATTCCTTTGAGCAAAAGTAAGACACACACAGGTTATCTGTTGATACCAAAATCCTGATTTTATTCATTGCTAAGAGATGCAGAGACAAAGGAAAAAATAAAAAAAACTTATAGAATACTTGTGATTACTTCTAGAAGCAGAGAAAAGGTACCACCATGCTACCTTTCCCCTGAGCTGGTGCGTGTGTGGGCGAGTAGCAGTTTTCTGCCCTTTTTTTTCTCTGTCTCTGCAGAGAGCTGACAGAGAAAGTTTGAGAGGAAGATTTTGATGGGCAGAAACAATGGAGAAACATAATCTTTGGCATTCATACATTATCTCTTTGTTACAGATGGTTTCCATGGTAACCGATGTAACAATGGGAATGCATCATGGTTACCATGGTAACCCACCATGGGGATGGAAATGTATAATGGTTGCCATGGTAACTGACCATAACAATGAGATTTCAGAATGGTTGCGATGGTAACCAAGGTAACAGTGACAATGCAGAATGGTTGCCATGGTGGAAGGGGATACTTTTGATTTAGATGATCAATGGAGCATAAAGAGGTGAGAAAGTGATTCTATTCACATGTGAAACCAGCCAGAGTGTTGTACAATGGGACTTTATTGCACAAGTTCACTGTAAGGCCCATTGTGTCTTTAGCAAAGTCAACTGGATGTCCCCCATTATCAGAGCTGAGTTCCTCCTTGGCTTGGCTCCACTCTGCAAGAGAGATACAAATCCCCTTGGAACACAATGGGACAGGTCGTCCCTAGGGCTGAGGAAGGTGATGGAGAGGAAGATGATGTGGGCAGGGG
>NW_020961151.1:0-6793 GCF_003031625.1 Empidonax traillii | reverse complement strand
CTAGGAGTGAGTTTCCCTTTGCATCCTTTCGACTGCACAGCCCTCCACAGAGAGGTGCGCCTTCTTCCCGGCTGCAAGGAGGAGGGCGAATGCAGCAAGGTCGCTTTGCCCGGCTCCTCTCACTCTGCGGCTCCTCTGTCGGCTGAAGCCGACACTCTTGACTTGAGGGTAGTCGCTTCTCTGTAAGCGCTGATTCAGAATACGTCTAACTGAGATGAACGTGCAGCGTGTTCTCATATGTGCCAAGTGAAAAGGTTTGGAAGCAGAAAGAGGCTGCCAATGCTTAGAAGTTTGCAATTCAAAAAGGTGGACCCCAAAAACCACACAAATAGAACTAACAGATGACAATCCCAGTTACCAGTGAACTGAACCAGAGTTCCCTGTAAAAGAAAAGAAAAAGGTCTTTCCAGCCCCTTTTAGGGCCAACATTTAAATGTAGGAACAGTCCTCCGAGAGCTTATTTTGTGTTCTTTGCCATGAGTGTCTTTTGCTTTCCAGGTGTCCCTTTCCAAGGAGGACCATTGGTACAGCTTCTACAGAGGGCAGTGCCACTAATACAGGCTGACCAGGAAGGTGAGAAGGGTTTTGATCACCCTTAGGTTTGGATGTTGCTGGTAACAAAGAGGGAGTCTGTGGATAAAGAGCTGTGGGTCCAGGACAGCCATTTACTCTCCATCAGTCATTCACCATTTTTACAGTGTCACAGAGTCATTCCCTGCATATGTCCTGTGCCCCTGTGTGATATGGCTTGAAGTGCAACCATTCTAACAGTGTGTCTCAGCTCCCGGGGGGGGGAGTTACACTTGGAGGGGCTACTCTGGCCGGTTCATCTCCTTTGTTGTTCCAGCAGCCAGCTGGAGTTTCATTTTCCTGATGGGAGGCTGTCCCTCCCACTGAAAAATTCCCTTTCTTTGCTGTAGTAAGAATTTCTTGACATTTCACCTTTTTCCAAACAGGGACTCCATTCACTTCCCAGTCATTGTTGTTCCAGCAGGGGAGCCACTCAGTGCACCCTTTGAACACAGCAAAAGAATCCCTGTAAACATATACAGAGTCAGAGGTTTCAGCTTCCTGGTTAAATACCCTCCAAACTGCTCATGATTCTCCTGCCTGTGCCCTGTCTTCTCCTTCGGGGACTGTTTTGTCTCCTGGATGTCCCTGTAAAGCCACAGCACGATATTTCCAAACTGCCCCTTCCTGCTCAGCTGAGGCATCAGGAAACCCCCCATCCTGCAATTCCTCTGAGTGTGGGGGTGCCCCTTGAACCACAGATGGGGGAGAATCAGCTGTGCTATTTACAGTCACCTTATCTTGTCTGGGAGGATTTTTGTGAGCTCCTTCTGTTCTCTGAAGGATGGTGCAATAATGTTCAGTTTGAGCCCTCCATTTCCCAACAGGAGCTGGATGGGCCACCCTGTCAGGGGGTGGGGTTCCTGTCAAAACAGGCTTGATGGCCTTAAAGGGTCCCCTTCAAATTAGAGACTGCTGAGGGGCAATTTTTTCTGCTTCCCAAAAAAGCAGTGCTCTCCATAAATAAGCCCATTTCCCAGGGAGAACATAGTTTTTGGGCATCTTTTACACTGTATGAATAAAACCCTACAGGCCTGGTGGGGAAGAGGACAGTCGTGTCCAGTGTGGATGTGCTGGTGTCAGATCATGTTGGAGCTGTGGCTGAAGCCTCACAATAGTGCAGGCCTCATAAAGCCCAAAACTTCATAAAAGAGCTCTCAGCATGAAAGCTCTGTCTTCGTAACACCCTTACATGTCATAATGGTGCTCTCCTCATAAAGCCCATAAACCTCATAAGAGGTTCTCATCAAAAAGGCCATGTCCTCATAAACCCCATTCACCTCACAATGGGGCAGGCCTCAGAAGGTCTCTGTGCTCATAGAACCCATTCACCCCATAATGGTGCAGCCTCATAAAGGCACTGTCCTCATAACCCTCACACACCTCAGAATGGTGCAGGCTTCATAAGGCCCCTGTCCTCATAAGGCCCATAATCCTCCTCATGTGGCTGTCATAATAAAGAAGATGATCCCATAAATGCCATAAACCTCATAAAGGCTCTGTCCTCATAAAGTCTGTGCACCTCAGAAGGGCTCACATCACAAAAGCTCTGTCCTCATAAACACCATAAATGTCATAAAAGCACTGTCCTCACAAAGGCCATAAACCTCATAATGCTTCAGCCCTTGTAAAGGCACTGGACTCATAAAGCCCATCCACTTCATAATGGGGCTCTCATCATAAAGGTCATTTCCTCATACACCCCACACATCTCATAACGGTGCAGGCCTCTTGAAAGCACTGGCCTCACAAAGCCACTACCCCTCATCATGGGGCTCTCATCATAAAGCCAATGACCTCAGTAATGCCAGAAACCTCATAAAGGCTTCAGTGTCATAAATCTACTTCACCTCATGGTGCAGGTCCCATAAAGGCACTGTCCTCATAATGCCCAACAACCTCATAATGGGGTTTTCTTCATAAAAGCTCTGTCTTCATAAAGCCCATACATGTCATAATGGTGCTCCCCTCATGAAGCCCAAACCCTCAAAATGGTGCAGGCCTCACAGAGCCCACAAACCTCATAAAAGAGCTCTCATCATAACAGCTCTGTCCTCATATCGTCCTTACATGTCATAATGGTGTTCTCCTCATAAAGCCCATAAACCTCATAAGAGGCTCTCATCATAAAGGCCACGTCCTCATAAACCCATCCACCTCACAATGGGGCAGCCTCAGAAGGTCTCTGTACTCATAGAACCCATCCACCCCATAATGGTGCAGCCTCATAAAGGCACTGTCCTCATAACCCTCACACACCTCAGAATGGTGCAGGCTTCACACCTTCTTCATCACTGCGGAGTTCCCTGTACCCACTGCGCCATCCACGGCACCCCAAGAAACACTAAACCAAAGATCACCACCCTTGATTGTGCAATGACTGACTGTAAAACTGCAAAATATAAAGCCCCTCTGGGAATGGTTTTGGGGTGCTCTGATGGAAAGGTTTATTCACGTTTGTCACTAGAGCAGCATGCTGGACTTAGGGGTGGACCTGGATTTCCCCCTTTTGCCCCAAATGTGTCTTTGCTTTCTCTCAAGTGTCTAAAGATCATCCCCATTAGTCCTCGGTTAGCCGGGCATTGCTGGGTTGGTGCCCTGCACAGAACGTTCACAGGTAAAGCTGCCTTTAGTCTTCCTCTGCCTCGGACTCTGCGAAAAAAAAAAACAGGTGATATTTTCATTCCAGGCATATGTTTTACCTATCAGCAAAAACAAAGCAAACCAAACCAAACCAAACAAACAAACAAAATCCAAAACAAACAAACAAAAACCCACCAAAACCAACAATTCAGAAAAGTTTCTAAATCTGAGCAAAAAGGTGTTCCTTCAGATCGATTCAGCTCTGCTGGGACTACTCACACTGTGTAAATACACTGAAATACATCCAAGCCTCCCTGCACTTCCAGGTGCGTTTCTGGGCAGCACAGACAGCTCTAAGTGAGGCAGTCTGTCCCAACTCGCAGACTTCAGCAATTCTAAACCAAAATTATCCTGTTGTGTTATTGTGCAGTGCAGAAACATTTAAAAACAAACAAACAAACAAACCACCTGAAATCACACCAAAAACACAAATAAAAAAAAACAAAGAAAACAAAAAAACAAACAAACAAACAAAAAAATCCCAAACTGTTGCAAAACACAAGATACTTCTTCCCAGAAGGAAAACTGTATTGCTCTTTGAAAGAAAATAATTATGACTAACATGATGGGAACTTTCAGAGCATGCTGCAACAATCAAGTTCTGCATGAGTCATTATACTAATGTTTTGTAATATCATCAACTTTGTCTGCAGAAAACGTCTCGGATTTCTGAAATGCAAGATTTGTTCCCAAAAGAACATTAGCCCTCAGCATAAGTTCTTGGCTAATTTCTATGACTCTGCTGAGAACATCTGATTGGGAAGAACATCTTCCAGTGGGAAGCCAACTCTCTATTTTATTCATTTTTGAATGAGAAACTATCTATTTCTTATGGTTACATCTTGAGATTTCAAGTGGGGATTTATTTTTTTTTTTTTAATGTTAGTATCATAAAAAAGGAAATTATTTCACTGTAGAAGTCAACAGGTTGAGCATAGTTTTATTGTTATAAAAAACCCTCCAGATTAACGCTTACCTTCAAAGGGCAGGAATAGGAAAAATGAGTCGAAGAACTAGTTTGTTACAGACCATATAACCTTAGAGTAGATTCAGAAATTATTACAAATGTTCATAGAAGCATCAAGCATTTCATCATAACAGTGAAAAGGAAAAGATAAACCTCAAAAAAGATCAACATTAGCACAGATAAGAAACATGGAAGAAAACAGTTCCCCCACAGTGGGGAAGAGAGGACTAGAAGGGAAATAAGGAACTAATTATTTGAACTGATGACAGGCCATCCATGGGAGATACAAGAGATGTGAGATTGTTGTCAGTAGCAATATGACCCCAAGACAGGTTTTAAGCCAGACAGTCATGAAATGAAGTCATCACTTTTCAGAAACAAAACTGCACCTGCTTAGCTTATGTGGGTCTGTCTTACCACACAAGAGGTATGGTCAGGTTTCCAGGACACTTGTGCAATTAAATTCCCTTTTCATAAGGAATCTTATTAAGTCTTTTGTAAATTATGCAGTTTTCAGTTAAAACAGCTCCAAATTAACAATTTCAACAGAGTTAACAAACAACACTTTACAAACTAGGAAAATTTGATTCTTATTTTTCATAAGACTTGTTTCGAATCTGTTTTGAGTGTAAAACAAGTCAGATGAGAGGGCAAGAATGAGATTTGGCCAGACCTCTTGGTGAGGAATTCACTTGGAATATAGTATTTGCTCCCTCCAAGAAGATAAAATTATATATAGAACTGTTCTTTTCCTCAATTTATTTACTTATGGTCCCATCCAGTCATATTTCTTCCTTGGTTCTGCCCTACAATTGCACTACATCCCATGGCCATTCCATGGTGTGCACATTTCACTGCTAGTTCATTAATATGCAAGTGAAAACATTGATACATTTTTACTTTACTCATTTCAGCCATAGATTTTGCTCATGTTGTCCTGGATGATTCATTGGGCATTTCTCTCCTAACCCTGATTTCTATTCCTATCTCCCTACCTGCTGTGTTTCACAATAGTCCAGTTTTTTTCTTGAGACAACAATAATACCCAGGGCACAATAAAGAAAAGCATCCTTGCAACCTGTATTTCTTCAGTCCTTCCTCATAAACGTTCAGTTTTCAGGTTTTCCATGTCACAGCTGGCCTCAAAATACCTTCACACAGCAAAGGCGCACACACACACACACACTGTTTGAAGGGAAAAGATGTGAAGGATGATCTCAGAGGCTTGATCACTTTAGCCTACAGTGGACTTGGCTGTCCCATCTGCTTTGCCATTGATTGGGCTACTCCCCTGAGCATGAACCATAGAAAATCCTAGAGGGGGAAGTCTGGAAATCATCTGGTTCAACCTCCTCTTGAAAATGAGGCAGCTAGGTCTTAAATATTCCCTGTGAGAGACAGTGCACCAGTTCTCTGGGTATCCTGTTAAAGTATCTAGCTGTTCTCATGATGAAGAATAACAAAGGAACCTCTGTCCTATCTGTGAATCCCTTCCAGTGTTGCAACACTAGATAAGATTCCCCTGAGCATCCTTTTCTCTAGGCTCGATAAACCATTTTCCTTCAATCTTTCTTCATTTTTCAAGCTCTAGAACCTTTTAATCATCCTGGTAGTTCCCTGCTAGATCATTCCCAGCTTTATAAAGTCTCCAGAAATGGGGAGACTCAAACTGGACAGTGTTCCATGTGTGGTCTGACGAGTGGTTGAGCAGGGTGTAATAATCTCATCCCTTAATCTGGGATGGGTCCACTCTGGCTGATACAGCCCAGGCCATGATGTGTGGATGTGTCACACCAGAGACTTCAGGTGAAGACACTGCACAAGATCATGCACCAGGGAACATGCAGTGCTGATCACTTGTCAAACTGTAAAACTATCCTCAGATAAACCACAGCCAACCACATACCTTATCGTGATATTCATTCATTGCCAGGACTAAAGAAAGTCTGACACTTAAAATTACATGTAACTCTGTTTACACATATAAAAATTCCAGAAATGTTATCTTGACATTCCCAGTCTGGCTTATTCATTACTTGGTCTACAGAAAGCACTTCTGTTTTTAGGTCTCTGTGACAATTCAGGTTGTTTTTAATTACAAGGTTGTTACAGTATTGTCCCAGTTTAAATGAGACAAAGGTCTTTTGCTGAGGATGGATTAGGAGAAAGAGACCCAAACTTCCTTTTCTAAGCAATTAAAAATCCGAAATTAAGAGGCTCCAATTGAAGGAAAACAAATTATGGAAAAGGGAAAAATAACAGCCTTTTATTAAAAGGTATGTGTGTATTAACAGGAACATGAAAAAAACCCAAGTAAAACAACCAAGCAATACTCCTATACCCACCAATAATCCCCTTCAAGAACAAAACCGATAAACCGGCAAAAAGGGAAATTAAATAGTTCAATTTTTAGCACCCTTTGGTGCAGTTCCAGCCACAGTCAGCAGGGGGCGCCGTCGGGTCACTGGAGATGCAAAATTTGCAATGTCCTATACCATTCACCAGGTGGCGCTGTTGAGTTATCAAAGGTGCAGAACTTGTAGTGTTCTATAGTAGTCACCAGGTGGCGCTGTTGGATCACTGGAGGAGTAGAACTTGTAATGTCCAGTGCCC
>NW_020961150.1:8690-10909 GCF_003031625.1 Empidonax traillii | reverse complement strand
CAGTGACCTGCTCTGCCAGTGAGACCCCCACGAGTGCCTGGGCCCAGAGGGGATGAACCCCAGAGTACTGAGGGAGCTGCAGAAAGAGCTGGCCAAGCCACTCTCACTCCTGGCCCAGCAGTGCTGCAGAACTGCAGCAGTCCCAGCTGACTGGCAACAAGCAAATGGGATGCCCATCCACCAGCAGGGCCAGAAGGAGTATCTGGGGAGCTCCTGGCCTGTCACAGTGACCTCAGTACCGGGGAAGTCCATGCAGCAGATCATCCTCAGTGCCATCCCATGGCATGGGCAGGACAAACAGGGGATCAGGCCCAGCCAGGGTGAGGTTGGGAAAGGCAGGTCCTGCCTGACCAACCCGGTCTCCTTCTGTGACAAATGACCCCCTCAGCAGCTGAGGGAAAGCCTGGGGATGTGTCTGTGCTGACTTCAGGAAAGCCTTTGAGCCCATCTGCCACAGCATCTCCTGCACAAACTGGCTGCTCATGGCCTGGACGAGGGAACTGTTTGCTGGGGGAGAAACTGGCTGATGGCCCAGGGAGTGGTGGGGGATGGAACTAAATGCAGGTGGGGCCGGTCACTAGTGGGGTTCCCAAGGGCTAAGGGTTGGGGCTGCTCCTGTTTGACATCGTTCTTGGTGATCTGGATGAGGGGATCGAGTGCCCCCTCAGGAAATTGGTGTATCCCATGAAGTTGGGTGTGAGTGTGGATCTGCTGCAGGGCAGGAAGGCTCTGCAGAGGGATCTGGACAGGCTGCATCAATCAGGCCAAGTGTCAGGGCCTGCACTTGGGTCCCAGCAAGGCCCTGGAACGCTCCAGGCTGGGGGCAGAGGGACTTGAGAGCCGCTCAGCAGGAAGGGACTTGGGGGTGCTGCTTGACAGTGACTGGAGATGAGCCAGAGTGTGCCCAGGGGGGCAGGAAGGCCAAGGGCACCCTGGCCTTTGTGGAGAACAGGGTGGCCAGCAGGACCAGGACAGTGATTGCCCCTCTTTGCTGGGCACTGGGGAGGCCCCACCTTGAGTGCTGTGTCCAGTTCTGGCCCCTGATATTGCTGATATTAATGTAAAAACAGGTAAAAAGCAAGCAGGTCACAAAAAGACATCTTTATTTATGGTTTTGTTAATACAATATATTCACTTTGAATACACTTCTGAGATCTGTCTAATTAACCACAGAAAAACTGAAGACTTAGAAGTGAGTTATTCCCAGGGGCTTGTCTGGTTAAGATGCCATCACTGAGAAGAGAGTGTGGAGGAATGAGCAGACAAGGAGACCATTCCTGGGGCTGGGGAAGCAGGAACTCAGAGTCACTGGTTCCAGGTGGCAAATGGACTGTGGGATGTTTCTGTGAGAGCCCATAATGGCTGTGCTGCTTTCAGCAGGGGGAGTCCAGTTAAATTTCTTCCCCATGGCCAGTGCAGGGCTGTGTTTTGGATTTGTGGTAAACACAGGGTTGATAATCACAGAGTCACAGAATGTGCTGAGTTCTCAAGGCTCCTCAAGAGCCGGGAGGTCACTTTGCTGTCCCGGGGGCTCCATGGGGACCTCCCAGGGCTCGTCCTGCGCAATCTCCTGGAATCAAAGGCTCTGTGGGGACACTGCAGGGCCATGTGGAGTCCAGGGGCCATTGGGACACTGGAGAAACACATGGAATGAAGGGACCACTATTGCACTGCTGAATGTCATGGAATCAAAGGGCCATTGAGACTCTGCAGGGCCTCCTGGAGCTGAAGGGACCATTGTGACACTGTCAAACCTGGTGGAATCAAGGGCCCAGTGAGACAGTGCAGGTCCTCAATCAACCCAAGGGAACATGGAAAGCACAGAAACTCGTGGCATCAAGGGGTCACTGTGACACTGTGGGAACTCAAGGGGCCATTATGACCCTGCAGGGCCTCCTGGTACCTTGTCTGTTGGGAAACACAAAGGGATGTGTGGGAGGGTTTCAGTGAACACAAGGAGATTTTTAGAGAGGGACCTTTACACACCCAGATATTGCTGTGTTTACACATCTCTGCCTGAGTGTGGGTGTTGTTGCCTTAAGAGACCATGGAGAAAAAGACTCCAGGCCAATTTAGGTAGGAGATAAGATAAAGAGACCTGGTCCTTTAATGAGTTGTTAGGCCTAGAGGAACACACACCATGTGTGCCCCCCCAGACAGGGGTTCTATGATTTTATAATAAGGTCCATCCAATCCCAGGTTTATGCAGCCCTGGTTCT
>NW_020961150.1:4125-6428 GCF_003031625.1 Empidonax traillii | reverse complement strand
GATTGTTTGCACAGGCAGTGTTTCACCACCATCAGAATTACCTGAAACTGTTTTTACCTCATCAAAATCTTTCCTCTCTGTTTGCCAAGCCCATCTTTCCTTCCCCAAATATCCAATTCTTTTTGTCCCTGTTCCTCTTGATCTCCCCCAGACATCCATCTGGTTGGGCTCAGCTTTGTGATGACCCTGGGCAACGTCATGGAATCAAAGGGGCCATTGTGGTACTGTAAGACCTCATGGAAACAAAGGAACACAGGGACACTGTGAAATCCTGGGGAACCAGGGCACCATTTAACATCTGGGGCCTTTGTGACGGTTTGGACTTGGCTCCCTGCCAAATGCCCGAAAGTTACGACAGCAGCCCCCTTTCCCCCTCCCTTCTTCCCTTTGGTTAAAGGAAAAGAAACTATAAAAATTAAAGAACCCAAAGTCAAGCTGCTTATATAAAAATATATCTATATTTACATAAATTACAGTTATATACAGTTAAGATGCTATATGCACAGTAAAAGGGGGTCCACCCCCCGCAGGGAGGGGGAAAGGGAAAAAGAGGACAAAAGGGAACAAAAGGGACACCGAACAGGTATACTAGATCAAACTATACTAATAACTAACAAAACAGATCTCACCACGTCCCTTATAACAGAAGAATCGGCAGTCACGGCCAGCACTCTCCAAACCTCCACGTGGTAGGACGGTGGACTCTGCAGGCCTCAGCCTTAGATAAGCGAGACCAACGCAGGGACCCACTGTTCCCAAACCTCGCCGGAAGAGAAGAGAGCGAGGTCTCTAATCTCCGACTTATTTATACTCTGGTTTACGTAAAAATTGTGTGGAATACTGGGTACTTGGCTACTTCCTTGGTTACGAACTGGTCACCAAGGAAGGCCTAGACTAAAACCATCACACACTGGTCTACAATGATGTCACTGCTGTCCCTGTAATGTCACCACCATCCCCTGTGATGTCACCAATGTCCCCCATGATATCACTGGTGTCTTTGTGTTGTTATTCAGGTCTTTGTGTGACATCACGGTTTTCCCTTTGTTGTCACCAGTCCCCAGTGATATTTCTGGTCTCCAGTGATGTCACTGCTGTCTCTGTGATGTCACCACTGTCCCCAACGGAAGCACCATGTCCCTCTGATGTCTCTGAAGTCCCTGTGATGTCTCTGATGTCCCTGTGACATCACGGCTTTCCATTTGTTGGCAACAATCGCCTATGATTTCACAGGTTCCTCTGTGATGTCACCACTGTCCCCTGTGATGTCCCCAATGATATCATTG
The DNA here is from genome assembly GCF_003031625.1 of Empidonax traillii. NCBI lineage: Eukaryota > Metazoa > Chordata > Aves > Passeriformes > Tyrannidae > Empidonax > Empidonax traillii. The sequence continues at coordinate 5,142 of NW_020961150.1, read as the reverse complement.
GTGTCTCTGTGTTGTCATCTCTACCCCCTGTGATGTCACCGATGTCCCTGTGACATCACGGATTTCCCATTGCTGTAAGCAGTTCCCTGTGATGTCACTGGTCTCCAGTGATGTCACTGCTCTCCCAGGGATATCACCACTGTCCCCAGCAGTGCCACCATGTCCCTGTGATGTGACCAATGTCCCTGTGATGTCACCAGACCCCTATGATCTCACCAATGTCCCTGTTACATCACTGCTGTCCCTCTGTTGTCACTCTAATGTCACTGGTCCCCAGTGATGTCCCTGCTGTCTCTGTGATGTCACCACTGTCCCCTGTGATGGCACCAATGTCTCCCATGATGTCACTGGTGTCTCTGTCCCCTGGCCTTGTGAAGTCATCAGTGTCCCTGTAACGTCACCACTGTGATGTCACCAATGTCCATGATGATGTCACTGGTATCTCTGTGATGTCACCAAGGGCCCCCTGTGATGTCACCAATAGCCCTATGAAGTCACCGCTGTCCCTTTGTTGTCAAGAGTCCCCTGTAAGGTCACTGGTCCCCAATGATGTCACCAATGTCCCTGTGATGTCACCACTATCCCCTGTGATGCCACCAGTGTCACTGATAATGTCACTGGTGTCTCTGTGATGTCACATCTGGCCTTGTGATGACAACGATGTCCGCTGTCATGTCACAGATGTCCCCGCTGATGTCACTGGTGACTCTGTGGTGTCATCACTGTCCCCTGTGATGTCAACAATGTCCCTGTGATGTCACCACTGTCCTTAGCGGTGACACCAGGTCCCCGTGATGTCACCGATGTCACTGTGACATCACTGCTGTCCCTTTATTGTTATCAGTCCCCTGTGATGTCACTGTTCCTCAGTGGTGTAACCTCTGTCCCTGTGATGTCACCACTGTCCCCTGTGACTTTAGCAATGTCCTCAATTATGTCATTGGTGCTCTATAATGTCAGCCCTGTTCTTGTGAAGACACCGATGTCCCTGTGACATCACAGGTGTCCCTTTCTTGT
>NW_020961150.1:0-2236 GCF_003031625.1 Empidonax traillii | reverse complement strand
TCAGTGGTGTAACCTCTGTCCCTGTGATGTCACCACTGTCCCCTGTGACTTTAGCAATGTCCTCAATTATGTCATTGGTGCTCTATAATGTCAGCCCTGTTCTTGTGAAGACACCGATGTCCCTGTGACATCACAGGTGTCCCTTTCTTGTCAACAGTCCCATGTGATGTCACTGGTCCCAAATGATGTCACTGTTGTCTCTGTGATGTCACCACTGCCTTTGTGAAGCCTCCAATGTCCCCTGTGATGTCATCAATCTCTCTGTGACATCACGGCTGTCATTTGTGGTCACCAGTCCCCTGTGATGTCACTGGTCCCCAGTGATGTCACTGATTTATCTGTGATGGCACCACTATCCCCTGTGATGTCACCCCTGTATTCGATGATATCACAGGTGTCTCTGTGATGTCACTCCTGGCCATGTCAAGTCATCAATGTCCCCGTTAATGTCACTGGTGTCTCTGTAGTGTCATCACTGTTCCCTGTGATGTCAGCAATGTTGCTAATGATGTCCGGCTTTCTCTGTGATGTCATCACTGTGCTGAGCTGTGGCACCATCATATCACCGATGTTGGTGATGTCAGTGATGTCCCTGTGACATCACGGCTGTCCCTTTGTTGTCAGCAGTCCCCTGTGGTGTCACTGGTCCCCAGTGATGTCACTGCTGTCTCTGTGATGTCACCCTTGTCCTTGTGAAGTCACCAGTGTCCCCACTGATGTCACCGATGTCACTGTGATATCACAATTGTCCCTTTGTTTTCATCAGTTCCCTGTGCTGCCACTGGTCTTCAGTGATGTCACCAGACCCCTTATTTTAACCAACCCCCTGTGATGTCACTGGTCCCCTATGATGTCAGTGCTGTCCCTGTGGTGCCACCATTGTGCCCAGAGGTGGCACCTTGTCCCCATGATGTCACCGATATCCTTGTGATGTCATCATAGCCCTGTGATACCACCACTGTCCCTGTTATATATCAACTGTCTCTTTGTTGTCACCCATGTCCCTGTGATGTCACCTCTGTCCCCTGTGATGTCACCATTGTCCTTGATGATATCACTGGTGTCACTGTGATGTCACCCCTGTCCTTGTGAAATCATCGACGCCCCCTGTGATGTCACTGATTTCTCTGTGGTACCATGCCTGTTCCTTTGTTTTCAACAGTTCCCTGTGATGTCACTGGTCCTCTGTGATGTCACCCATGTCCCCAATGATGTCACTGATGTCTCTTTGATGTCAGCCATGTACATCTGCTGTCACCGATGCCCCATCTGATGTCACCAAGGTCCCTGTGACATCACAGCTGTCTCTTTGTTTTCACCAATCCCCTGTGATGACACTCATCCCCAGTGATGTCACCAATGTCCCTTTCATTAGGGTTAGGGTTAGCTTTTGGGTTAGGGTTAGGATTAGTTTAGGGTCAGGATTATTGTTTAGATAATGTTTAGGTTAGAGTAAGGGATATGGTTACAGTTATGGGTTTGGGTTTAGGGTTAGGGTTAGGATTAGGTTAGGGTTAGGGTTAGGGTAAGGGTTAGATTTTAAGGTTAGACTCAGTGTTATGTTAAGGTTATTGTTTAGATAACACTGGGGTTAAAGGAAAGGATACGGTTACAGTTTTGGGTTAAGGCTTAAGTTAAGGTTTTGATTTTTTTTTTAATATTAGATCTAGGGTTCAGTACTGTCTAAGATACCTCTCAGTCCAAAGGTGTCTGCACAGAAAGCTCTTGCTCTTTGTGCAGTGCCAAGAGTGGTGCACCAACTGCGCTAGATAGGTGGGGAGTCAGGGTTAGGGTTAGTGTTGGGGTCAAGGATTTATGGTAAGGTTTAGCATTAGGGTTAGATTAGGAGAGGATTTAGGTAAGGTTTGGGTTAGGGTAAAGGGACAGGGTTATTGTTCGGGGTTAAGGTTTAGCATTAGGTTTGGGTTTAGGGGTTTTTTAAGTTTAGGCCTAGGGTTCAGTATGGACAAAGACACCTCCCAGTCCAAAGGTGCTCGCACACAAAGCTCTTGCTCTTTGTGCAGTGCCCAGAGTGGAGCAGCAACTGCACTGGAGAGACAGAGGCTCAGGGCTTTCTTTCCTGGGTGGAACTGCAGTGCACACCCCCTCACTGCAGCCCCAAAAGTGTTCCATGGTTGCCTTTGTGATGTCATGGCCTACCCTCTCCATTCCAGAATGATGCCTGAAAACCAAAGAACCAATGCACCACACCCCCACATTGCAGCCTTTCCTTTTT
>NW_020961149.1:4457-6794 GCF_003031625.1 Empidonax traillii | reverse complement strand
TTTTTTCTAAAAAAACAACTAGGTTTTCTGCCTGTATTTTGATTGGAAGGTTGTTTTAAAACATCATTGTTCTGACTGTTTCAATTTCCAGAGTAATTTATTCCTGCACAACTTATACTAGGGTATTGCAGTGCCAGCATTGTTCTTTAGCTTAAAATAGCTCTTCTGAATCTCTTCTTGCCCCCATACAACAAATACAATTCTCTCAGTTTTGTTTTCTTAGTCTAAGCTCCTGTAAGACAAACCCTCTACTCCCTCATTGCCCTGGCAGTCCCTCACTAACTCTGCTCCAGTCTGTGTTTATTGTTCTGGAACACAGATGAACAGAATCATCTTGATCTCTTGCACAACAGACTTAATGCTTCCTAATGTCTTTTGATGTTTTATTTCTCAATTCATCTTAGGAACGCATTATTTTTGAATGATTACATCAGACTGGCTCAACCATCCATTTCAAAACTCAAAACCTTAGAGGTAAGGGCTTTATTTGTTTGTTTGCTTGGTTTGGTTTTTGTTTACTCTTCTAGTAGATGGACAACTATATACTATAATTCAGCATCTAGCTGATGTTTTTTTGTTATTTCTTTATAATGGCATCATTTAGTATTGAGGAAAGAGAGTTTAAAATATAAATGTAGTGTTCCTGAGCGTTTAAGGCTGTGTCTTCCTTGTCTTAGTATCTTTTACTGTATAATAGTTAGGCATCTGAGCTAACTCTGTAGACTTTTTTATCATCAATGCAGAAAGACAGGAACCTCTAGCATGTGATTTAGCTCATCCTAAAATAGATAACTAAAACAAGAGGGAGATATTGCTTTTTGGAGATTGCCTGTCTCTCTGTGTAGACGATAAAGGGAGCCTAGACAACCGACTCAGATGTTTTGCTTAACTTGTGTGTGGCTAAAGTAAGAAGAGATGCATATTACCCTAAGTAATTCAGAACAGTGAAAAGCTGTTTCAAAAGACATTTAGATTTGCTGGTCTCTATATTTTACTGAAAGGCAATAAAATTTCTATTTCTAGCTCATTGGGAAACATTGGACATGTTAATCTATTAATTGCAACAGATTAGATAAATACAGGACTGTTTCAGTAATTTAAATAAGCCTCTTTGAAAAAAAAAAAAAGAAACAAACTACCTGAATATGTCAAAGGCTTTTATGCTTGCTGAGTTTCTCTGACAACCCTGGAGATCCACAGATACACCACACAGGTATGAATTCTGACCTAGATCCTACAACTATAAATATGGTTATCTATCTGAAAAAGAATGTTCACTCATGAAAAGTTGCTGGTGAATACAAGTGGTGTCAAAATTTCATTGTAAAATTACAAATATATTATCCAGTATTGCAATAATACCCTTCCTATTGAGTACATGATATGCTGGATTAGGCTCAAATATTTTAGCAAAGGTCCTTCTGTTATTTAATTTCCATTGCAATATTTTATCTTCTTGATCTTGTGAATTAGGTTGATACAAGCATCCTTATTGTCACTTCCAAGTAGTGTAAGATTAAATCAAGGGGTTTATCTAAAACATGTTGGAGTTTGATATCATTATCTATAGAGAGTTTTCAGTAAGTTTAAGTAAGACTGCCAGGTAAGAGGTGTCCTGCTACATCTATTATTAGTAGGTAAGAAAATTTTATTCCTTGATTGTGAAGAGGCATTTAAAAATTACACCCCCTTTTGTTGTGCTGAGACACACTTTCCACTCACCCACCTAAACATGAAAAAACATAAAGCCCAATGAACAATTCAGTTGTTAAATCTGAGATCACCTTTTGTCTTTCACTCAAAGACACCCCAATCCTTCAAAAAATAAGTATAAAAATAAAATTGAGAGAGCTACTTCCACCTTTCTGTCACAGGAAATCTTGCTGAGACTAATTTGCTTTTTAGAAGGTTTACTTTTAAATAGGATTTCCTCTCACTGCATGTACACACACTGAGTCAGGAAGCTCCAGTCTGAGTCAATGCTAAATGCGTTTGGTTTTCAACTTGAGTTGGCTTGCAAATGATGGAACCAATGATTCATAATTTCCATCCTGACCTTGTTTGTTTTGCATTCACACTGTGGCAGGTGAACTGTTGTGTTCAAAATCATCGAGTTGTTTTAGGGGAAACTGATGCCATCCATTAATTAATGGCCAGTCTCTTCGCGAACGAAGAACCGGGGAAGGTCTTTCCACCTTCCAGCCTGCGCATTGGATTTTTTAGGTGAGACACAGTGTGCGCGGAACTGAGCCCACCCTTTAATCCTAAGGTTCATCTGCCGGGGCCAAGCACGCTTGGACGGTGGCAGCGAGGTCCTCAGGACGTAGATGGATTGCC
>NW_020961149.1:0-4203 GCF_003031625.1 Empidonax traillii | reverse complement strand
CGAAGAACCGGGGAAGGTCTTTCCACCTTCCAGCCTGCGCATTGGATTTTTTAGGTGAGACACAGTGTGCGCGGAACTGAGCCCACCCTTTAATCCTAAGGTTCATCTGCCGGGGCCAAGCACGCTTGGACGGTGGCAGCGAGGTCCTCAGGACGTAGATGGATTGCCTTACAGGGCTAGCGAGCTCCATCTGCCCGGGGAGTGTCCTAACCGGGAATCGAACCCAGATCTCAGAGTGTCCCTGGTGGTGCAGTGGCTAAACCACAGCGTTGCCATCCATTAGCCTGCTGGGTGAAAGACACATTTGCATGTATGAGAACAAGTTATAAGAAGGTGATATGCCACTCAGACATTTCAGAATTCACATTTTTTACAAGTCTATCATAATTTGCATATTCTAGTAATGCTGAACAAGTTAATTGTCATCTATTCTTGTTACAGGCCTATTATTTCTCATTCATTCACTTTTAATATATAATTAAATAAGCAGATTTTTTTTCAAGGTAAGTCTCTGAGAATGGATTTGCTATGCTGTATGCTACACCTACAACATAGGGAGTCTAGATTTAAACTTGTGTATGCAGAGCTGCATTACAGTCTGTTTTGCTGACATATAAAGTTTCTGAATGGCCTTTACATTTCTATTTACCTTGTCCTCTAGTGCTCAACAAAAAATATGAAGCAGAATTAAGAAAAAACTTTCATTATGTTATAGGCCAAATCCTCTGAAACACTGTTTTCTTGACACTATCACCTGTTCCTTAGAACTTATGGGAACAGATTTCTTCATTCGTTTTATCATTCCAATTTTATACTCTATGAAGTGGTGTAAAAACACCCGGGCAAAGATACTTGCAAGTCACCCATTTTGAGAAGAAGTCATAGTTTGAAGTCTTTATTGAATGTTTCATGAAATTTCTTGTTGAAATCTTAGACTTATGAGTCAAAATCAGTCCAGATCTCAGTGAGTTGTTTTGATCACTTACCAAACCTTAACAAATAAACCAATATACACCTTTTAAGTCACAATATTTCTAGGGTCCTTTGTCCTAAATGGAAAGTTAGTGGAGAAGACAAGGACTGCACAATTATTTAACCTTTCTCTTGATGTGTAATATTTCCCAGGAAGAGATAAAGCAGATGGTCAAGAGGGTGCATGACTATCACTTATTGATGAGGACACCACATATTTGTGAGTGATAGCTGGGGGACTGTGACTCTAGTTCTGTGTGATTAAACTTGCTCAAAGTGAAAAAGCCTAGTACATCATGTTTTCATTTCCTCTGATAACACTACTATCCCAAATAACATCTTTTCTTTGAAAGAAGGCTTAGCAATGTCGATCTGAGCAGTATCATCTAGATTTTCACACTGGCTGGCTCAGGGTACCTCTGTGCTCAACGTGCACTGAAGCCAGTTTACAGTAGTGTTTAAGGCCCATGATTAATGGAGGCATGAAAACACACTTAGTCTTATGAATCATTCTTCAGAGGTTCTGAGTTTTCACACTATGCCCATATATACATCTATATATAGGATGACTAGTTTCCCCATTTATATCTTAGGCTGGCTGACTCACTATGCTGAGGGCAGGTGTTGGCTTTTTAAGCAATGACCTATACAATCTAGGTAATCTGGCTGTAACCACCACTAGTGTGATTCATTTTACTTAACATTAAACATCTATCAATGAACTGCCTAAGCCTAAACCTTGCCTTCCTCTCTGGTCAATGGACAGAAACAGACACTAATGAAGGTCATTTTCCCCAATAATTTACAGACATTCATTTTAGGATTAGTTGCATTACCATCTGGTGTTGCTTCTTATTTCTCAATAACTAACTTAAGTAACTTACCATTGGATATCTGAGGTTAACTGGGCTGGATCCACCTTAAGTATTTTAGGTCTTACCAAGACTGATTTCACTGTCTCGGTCAGGCACGTTTACTCTAGACAACATGAGTGACAACAAATGGTTGGAGGGTCACAGTAATTTTTTATTGAAAATGTTAAGAACGATGTGAAAAGGAAGCTACAATAAGAAAAGCAGAAATTTCTGAAAGAAGTCCTGTATAAGGACTGTTAATGGTACCACTATTGCTTAGGATGTCTCTAGGCATCTACTCTTGATTGAGTGACTTGTGAAATAGTGTGGCCCCTAGAGTCTGGTGATGCTTTATGGTGCCCAGCATGAACAAAGCACTTACTGTCAGGTATGCTCTCCCACTCCATGTGTGAGAAGAAAATGTGACTCACCAGAGCTTGGTAACACTTACTTATTATGGGGTTTTCAGTTCTGTCAGTAGGCTAATAGAGTGAAAAAAAGTCAGTAACATACATCTCTAGATAAGTGGCTAAGAAACTTCCCTTTACCTTGTAAGTCCAGCATGATTGCCTTGGAAAATGGCTTTGCAAGAAAACCCTAGATCTTGGTCAAGTGAAGGCCAAAGGACATCCTATTACCCAAGCTTTATGATTTCAGCGAGGTCATATTAGTTCAGGTACAGTAGAATAATTGTAAACGCTGTGTTGTCAGTGCAGTGCTAGAAGAGGGACTTGAGTGTACATGCTATGCCTCTAAAGAATGAACTATAAATTTAGGCAGCTGCATTATAAAAGAAGCACTAAAATTTGCAATGTGCACTTTGCACAGTATTATTACATGAAGGAGTGGAGAGTGGTCTTAATGCACAGAATTCCTGTAAAGATGAATGATTACATTCTTGATTATTTTGCTGAGAAAGACTAATACTGCAGCAGTAATAGTAGCACTGATTATAGAGCTATCATGGAATAAAGATAGATATGCACTTTGGAAAACTAGAAAAACTAAAAGTTCAAGCCCCAGAAAACAGAAGAACAAAATGTTTATTTCGAGGAATTACGATACCCTTAGAGATCACAATAAGAAACCCTATCACAGAACTCCATCTTTCAAAGTCTTCATTATTTTCTAGCAGCTTCATATACTGAATTTCATTTTCTGTTTCCAGTTCAGTCCCATTAAATTGATCACCTATAATACACCTCTAATATAATAATGAAAGGGAAATATCCCAATTACATCTTTCCAATAGGGAGTTTTTTCTCAGCTTAGGTCCCTCGTCTATAGGGTTTTATTAAATTCTTGAGACATACCTGAGTCATATCCCCTCTGCTTTCAGATAAGCAACAGCACAAGGGGTATACATCTGGGTCTTGAGTCACTGTGTAATCCTTTTCTTGCTGAAGGTATTATAGTACCAAGAATGTATTTATTCAGCTGTTATAAGAAAACAAGCAGATGGAAATTAGTTCCCTAGCTGACTGCAAGAGAATTATTGGGAACTTGTTTATTTACTACTAAAAGGTATGTTTATCAGGACATCTGGTCACACTTTATTTTGTCAAGAATGGGTATCCTGGAGGCAAGGTAGTCTGAGTATCTGAGGGCTGTTTAAGGTATCAGATCTTGTACCAGTTTTTGTTCATTTTTTTTCAACATAATATAACCTTTTTTTGCAAGAATTTTTTGAAGCACAGCAAGATACCTAAACCAGATAGTCTACAAGAAGAATTTTCTTTGATCTGATTTATCTCTAGAGTATTAATATACTTTAAAAATAAACCAAGCTCTAGTTTCATGTCCAAGTGATGAACCCATACTGCTCACAAGTCATACTAACAATATTAATAAAATAAACAGCTATGAATAGTCATTATAACCTAAAATATCTTGTTACTTTATTGGTGTAAAGTACAGATGCTTTTTACGAGCAAAGTCTTCAAACTTTTCGTGCTCTGAAAATGGAATTGACCCCATTTTTCCATAACTAAATAAACACAGGAATGCAATTGCTTTATGTGAGTGCCAATTAACAAAACTGTAAAAATACTTAGAATGGCACAGCACATGTGTGCACCTAATGCTTGGTGCAGCTGCCTCTTAGAATCTAGGGGATGGAAGGGGGCTTCTGGTTGCTCTTACTGGCATCAAGGAAGCAGGGAACAAAGAAAAGAGAAATTTTTTTAATTTTTTTTTTTTTAATAAGAAGCAGTATTTGGGAAACAAAAAGGCAATGAAAATAGGGGATTATTTTAAATTCAAAGTAGCTATAAATCTGTAGATGAGAGTATAGTTTAGCAACAAATGAATTTTGAGTCCTGTAAAAGCAAGACAAGGTAGTTTAAAAAAAAATATTCTGATGTATGGTAGAAAGTTG
>NW_020961148.1:3294-6795 GCF_003031625.1 Empidonax traillii | reverse complement strand
CAAGTTATCTGCTCAATATTTCTTACACAACCTCAACCTACTTAAATACTCCTTAGTCATGTATGACTAGAAATACCAGAAGTTCTTCATGTTCCTTTTTTAGGGCACTCATACACCAAAATTTATTAATCTGAAAATACCTCCCCAAAACAATTTATTTTTCTCGTTTTATCACACAGTCATATCCATTTGATCAATATTGACTTCAACCCCGGTTCTCTCTTTCCCCAGAAACAAACTTCTACTGCCAGAATGTGCTAAGTTTTGATCCCTCCCCACCTTCAATTCCAGTCACTGTTGCAATGAATCTGGAGATCTAAAAGACAAGGGAAGCAGGACAACTCTGACAACTAAAATAAAAACTGACATAAAAAAATTTTAACTCTGTGCAACCACCAGTTCACAGAGTTCAGGAGTCTGCCATCATAAGCAATCATATAATAAAAAATGTATCGGAAATGCTATCAACCAAACACTAGCACAGTTCTTTCTGCTGCCCAAATTGAAATCTTTGGTGCAAACAACAAACAACAAATTATTAAATAAGTAAAAAGATCAAGGGTAAAAGAGTCTAGATACTCCCAGGAACAGATCACATCACACTATAAAGTTAGGGAACCCCTTGGGGTTGTCAGCCTGATCCTGGAGAACCCTCAATACCTAAGAAATTATAATCTAATTAGCACGAGCATTTGCATGAGATGCAACTTCTCTGCCATACAGATGTTTGTCTCTTAACATTCCACTGCTTCGTACTGAAAGCAGCACAACTTGCTCATTTGGCAGACCCCAGTCCACGTGTGGATTACAATTAAATTTTGGTCACACCAGGGAAAATATAGGCATCTGGTTTATGCAAGATCTTATCCCTCTTGCAGATAGCTCAGTTTTTCATGAAGTAACAGAAGTCACCTCGTCACAACTCCTTGCCATAAAGGCACCATGAAATTTCTGGCTAAGCAGATCTCTGTAGAAGCCTACAGAGATTTGCAGCAGAAATATTGTTGTTGCTATGAACCAAAAAAAATGGAAATGTGTGTGAAATCACTGGAAAACATGGCAGAACAAGGGTTAAAAGAACGATCTGTACTGATAAGAAGTAATCCTGCTAGGAGCAGTGCTCTGGGAAAAGGAAAATTGAGGAATGTGTTGTTTATATCTAGACCAGAAGGCCTGCCCTCTGTAGGATCACAGCACAGTGACTCTTCAGCACAAGATCCTGCCTTCCTAACACCAGGAGGATGGAAATGTGGAGCATATCACATATGGCATTCCTTTTCCTCTATGACCAACAAGAAAACAGAGATATATATATAAAAAAAAAAAAAACAAACACCACCAGATAACAAGTATGAACCTCATTTAAGATTTACAGAGTTGTAGGCTCTTTCTTGCATCAAAGGACCTTGTATATAGATAAAGCTGGACACCATAAAAGATCTGTCCAAGGCCTAGTGCATCAACACCAATGAAAACAACCTCAGAGACATGATGAGGACCTGAATCCAGCATCTCTTACGTGCACAAAGGAGGTCCTGGCCAGACCAAATGCACACACAGCTTGGTGCTTGGGAGTACTGTCAGTATTCTGATATCACTATATATGAGTGAATGAGTGCAAGTGGGTAAAATCAGAATCATTCCCCCCTTCCATGATATCCTGCACGGCATTTCATTAAATAAAATCTTTTACAAGTCATCTTCCAAGCCTTTAAAAAACGGGATTGGATCTTCAAGAAAGAAACTGTTCAAAACCACAGTATACTTCCACTGATATTTTTACAAAAATACTCTCTGTAAAGCTTAAATAAGAGAAAGAGTACACAGTACAAAAAAAAAAAAATCCTCATTAAATTGTGAATTATTTTCAAATTTTTTTAATGTGTAATTGAATGATTGGTATAAATTAAGTCAGCAAAATTCATTTTTCTGCTTTTTCAACTGCACCTTTAATTCACAGTTGTAAAGACCTCAGCAAAGCATACCAGTATTGTCTTATTTCTGGAAATTAACTGTTGCTGTGTAGAAGTTAACTAGAACGCCTATTTTGAAGACCATTGCCATCGTTCAGCCCAAGAAGAACAATAGCTCACAGAAACTTATTAAACCATTGACAGCCAAGAAAAAAAAATAATCATCACACCTTATTTATGTCCTTAGTAAAGATGCACCTCTCAAAGGTTAGTGAATTATTCATCTTTTTAAAAGCAATTTAACCGAATAAGCCAACTTGCATATTAATATCAAGGATACGATGATTGGAAATTGTTAAAATAATAAATTAGAAAGTGATATCAACATTTCTGGGCAAACATGCATCAAAAGATACAGTAATCAGGCAACACTGTAATTATCTGCATCTCCAAATGAGAGCTTTTTCTCTCCCTCCCCCCCTACTTTTTTTCCCAACTAACTTCTAAAAATCCCTAGCTATCTCCGTTGGTTACGGATTACATTGTTTTCTGTTGTTGACAGAAAATACATTAATTAACACTCTTACTAAGAATGAAAATTTTCTTTCCTTTTTTCCATAGCACAAGCAACCAAGGGAGTAAGGAGTTTTCAGCATAGACCAAAAGCTGTTCCATTTCATTGATACAGTTACTAAATACTTGCTTACTTTTGAAGTAGAGTTTCAAGCTACTTGTTCTCATACAATGCTAACAAGCAACGCAGAAGTATTTTACATTTCTTATACTCTACAGATAAACACAATAAGCCACCATAAAAAACAAACTGGAATCTTACCTTCTTCTGGTACCAAACTATAGCATCAGTTACTTTGGACGCCATTTATTCCACTGAACTCACAGAGTCATTTTAGGCTGTTAACAGAAAGAGACAGAAATTTACTTCCACCTTCCCTGTGAGGGCCAAGATAGAGAATGTAGAAACACTCCCATTATCTGCAAAGCACTGAACAGCTGTATTTATTTTAACATTGGCTCACTATTATTTTAGTAAGAGTTTAGGTTTTCTCCTCTAACTACAAATCTGCTGCCACAGGACATCAGAAGCCTCAGTTTTGTCCTTCCTTCACAGTAGAACACAGGTTGCACAGAGATGATTTGTCATTGTCTCACAAGAACCTCATGAGAATTATATTTCATGCAGCTTTTTTTTTCCTGATAAATTAAGCAACCTATAGTTATTAGACCAGCACAATATTCTGAAGTCCAGAAATAATTATGTTATAAAATGCAAGAAAATTCCATTCAGACTATTAGATATGTTTGGGGGGAAAAAATCAGTGCTAGAACTTCACTAATCATAAAATAATATCCTCATGCAAACAATAGAACAAAACTAGTAAAAAGGAAAAAAACAAGGAAGAAAAGCATGTTTTGCTCTAATGGTAACAAATAGCAATAGAATTAGTTAATCTTTGATGTCACTGTCATTAGCTTTCAATATGGAAAAAAACCAAAAGTCAAACTTCCAGACTACATAAAACATTTGCATCTTGAAAATTAAGTTTTCTTTCATGCAATGAATCAGTCA
>NW_020961148.1:0-2572 GCF_003031625.1 Empidonax traillii | reverse complement strand
AAAAAAAAAAAAAAAAAAAAAAAAAAAAAAAAAAAAAAAAAAAAAAAAAAAAAAAAAAAAAAAAAAAAAAAAAAAAAAAAAAAAAAAAAAAAAAAAAAAAAAAAAAAAAAAAAAAAAAAAAAAAAAAAAAAACCACCAAACCACAAAACATGCAATTCTGGGTTTATTTCTGATAAAAATATCACACTTATAACGCTGTCAATGATGTTACTCCCTATATTTCTTCACTGAATTATTAACCCATAGGTAGTTTTTATAGTGAAAGATTAAATGTGATCTTTATCTTTCTCATTGATTTAAAGACATTTGTTTACAGCTTTTGCACAGATAAGGAAAGCAAAGAAAAATGCAAGATCCAAGAAATGGAATGGAAACCAAAACTGCAATAAATTAAGTGTCTTTATGAAAAGCCTAAGCATTAGAGCAACTCATGACACTTTATTATATGTTGTTCATCACCAAAAATTCCGGGTTTTTCCTCTTTTTAAAGCAGATATTAGATATTTGATGGTACCAGCTGTTATTCCCTCTACAAAAGCCCTATCAACACAGCCATCTGCCAAGACATTTCTTGGAAAGAAAAGTGGGCAAAATGTCCAGCACACAGCCGGATAAAAACACCATGCCATGGGCGAGCAATTGGCTCACAGGTTGGGCACAAAGTGTTATAGTGAATGGGTTCACATCAGACTGGCAACGGGTCACTAGTGGGGTTCCACAGAGCTCCATCTTAGGCCCAGTTCTCTGCAACATCTTCATAAACAACCTGGACACAGGGCTGGAAGGAATACTAAGTAAGTTTGCCCATGATACTAAACTGGGAGCAGCTGTCGACGCCCTTGAAGGCAGGGAGGCCCTGCAGGGAGACCTTGACAAATTAGAGGGCTGGGGAATCACCAGCCACCTGAAGTTCAACAAGGGGAAGTGCCGGATTCTGCACCTGGGATGGGACAACCCTGGATGTTCCTACAGACTTCAGAATGAGATGCTGGAAAGCAGTGCCACAGAGAGGGACCTGGGGGTCCTGGTCGATTGCAAGTTGAATATGAGTCAGCAGTGCCCTGGCAGCCAGGAGGGTCAACTGTGTCCTGGGGGGCATCAGGCAAAGCATCGCCAGCCAGCTGAGGGAGGGGATTGTCCTGCTCTGCTCTGCTCTGGGGCAGCTTCACCTTGAGTATTGTGTGCAGTTTTGGGCACTGCAGTATAAAAAAAAACCATTAAGCCACTAGAGAGAACCCAAAGGAGGGCCACAAAGATGGGGTTGTCCTGTGCAGGGCCAGGAGTTGGACTTGAGGATCCTTTGGGTCCAACTCAGTATATTCTATGATTCTATTTATTTAAAAAATGATCCTCCAAAAGATTTGGTTCTGCACTGACATTCTTCTCTGACTTGTGTATGGATATGCTCATATTTTACACAGTGTATTACTTAAAAGATACTGTCATTAGTTTGGATATGCACCATATACACTATAGTACAAAACTGAAACCGCCTACATTTATGATTTCTAACGGTGTAACTTCAATATCTTTTACGTAACTTCAGATAAAATTACAACCCAAGACAAGGATATGTCTCAGAGAGCTTAGACAGTCATAGCAGATTTCAGAAATATCAGAAAACTGACGATTGGTGCAACTGAGCAAACAAACAGCAATTTTCCCTCTGTTAATAATATCATCATGTAAGTCACATCAAGTCAGCTAAAGCTGGCAGCCATGACTGTGTCAACATCTGTAATAGTTTCTGTCTCATTTGTTTCTGATAATAGAGCTTGTTTTTCTAAAAGCAACTATCAATTACTAAGAATTCATTGGCACAATAAATATAAAAATATTTATATCACTTAAAGCAAGAAGTCCAACAGAGACTTTGTTATAACCTGGCATATTACATAGACTGGTCACTCTTCTTTCTCGCACATACAAAGCTTACAAAAGGATTTCCTTTCTTGTTTGAAAACTTGTTCAATTAAACTTAAATTTAAAACCCTTTGCTATACTGGACTAGAGACTCAAAGTGACACAAAACCCTTTCCCACACACACAAAACCTCCACATACGTGACCTAAATCTGCTCAATGCAGGAAGGGGCCACACAGATATTGATCACACTTGCACCCTCACCTTCCCCTCCTTGGAGTCCTCATCTTGAAGGATCTGTAACTTCTCATTTCTCTTAAACCAACATCCCCTCTCACACACAAAATACCCTGCTCCCTACCACCATAGTCACAGGATGAGAAAGAGGTTGGAGCAGCTAATTATCAGCAGTAAAGAACTGCTGAACCTGCACAGAAACCTTTCCCTCAACAGCTACATTAACTTGATCTCTCTGTCCAAGGTCAATGATTTTTCAGGAAACCAAGGTTGACTCATGAATCCAAGACTTCAAACAGTGTCAACTATGGCTAAAGTTGGATAAGCCATTTTAAAGGCAGTAACCTTTGTTTGCAGTAGTTTTCCAATTCACTCAAAAATCCTTTGCCTCAAGAAACAATTACATCACAAAACTAAAAACCAAGTATAATGAAGTAGTTTTCCTTGATTTCTATCAACAAATGTGTTATTT
>NW_020961147.1:5387-6800 GCF_003031625.1 Empidonax traillii | reverse complement strand
CCCTGAGCTCCATTTGCTGCTGCCATGCTGAGTGTCCAGCCCCTGAGCTGATGGGGATGCTGAGACTCCTGTCTGTGCCCCAGGAGCTGCTGTGCCCTTCAGAGGGGCTGGGGCTGTGGGGGGAGTGCCCAGAGCTCTGCAGCTCCCTGGGGTGGGCACTGCTGTGGGGTCAGAGCAGACTGGGCTGCTCCACCATTGACCTCTCGAATGAAATCACTTCTGAATTTCTCCTGAAGAATCATGAGAATTTGTGTTGTGTCCTGAATCAAACGCAACCAAACCAAACACAATCCCTGAATGACAGAATATGCTAAATTGGAAGGGACTCCCAAGGATCATCCAGTCCAGCCCTTAGCCCTGCACAGGATCATCCTCAAGAGTCACACCATGAGCCTTAGAGGATCATCCAAATGTTCCTTTAGCTCTTTCAGTCTTGGTGCTTTGCCCACTGTCCTGGGGAGCTTCTTCAGTGCCCAACCACCCTTTGGGAAAGGAACCTTTTTCTAAGGTCCAACCTAACCCTGCCCTGACACAACTCCAGGCCATTCCCTCAGTCCTGTCCCTGGTCCCCCCAGAGCAGAGCTCAGGGCCTGCCTCTCCTCTGCCCTTGCCCAGGAAGTTGTGACTGCAGTGAGGTCTCCTTTCAGTCTTCTCCTCCCCAGCTGAACACCCCAAGTGCCCTCAGTGTCCTCACACACCTTCCCCTCCAGGCCCTTCCCCATCCTTGTTGCCCTCTTTGGACACTCCCTAAGGGCTCAGTCTCTCCCTTCCTTTGTGTCCCCCCAAACTGCCCCAGTGTTGCAGGTGAGGCCACCCCAGGGCAGAGCAGAGCAGGACAATCCCCTCCCTGGCCCGGCCAAGAGTTGAGCTGAAGTGGAGCTCAAACACATCCCCTGCCCTCCCCTGTGCACCAGGGCAGTTACTTCATCCTGAAGGCCACCAGGCTGCTGGGGCCTGATTTATCCTTGGACAGTCCCTGCTCCTGCTCTTTTCTTTCAGTGCCAGACACGTCACCCCCTGGAGCCCTTCCCTGTCTCACTGCTCCCCAAAGGCACCTTGTGCAGCCTCTGCTTCCCTGGCCTGCACTTTGGCCCCTGTCCCAGATGGTGCCACCTTGGTTTGTCTTCACTCCCAGCAGAGCTCTACCAATGCCAGGGCCTTTCCAAAGGGACATTCCAAAGGAGTCTTTCTCTTCCCCTGGAGCTTCAGCACCATGTTCTGCCCGTTATCTGGGCTATTGAGTTTCCCTAATCCCTCATATCCTCACACCTGTCCTGACACACTGACCATCTCCAGGGTCATCTTCTCACACAGACTGTCAGGACAAAGGCCCTTCCCAGTTTTCTCCTCTCCTTCCTCTTTCTCCATTCAGATCCCTCTCACCTGGGCATGTGGGAAGGGAGGTGAAAGCTT
>NW_020961147.1:0-3503 GCF_003031625.1 Empidonax traillii | reverse complement strand
CTGAGCAGATCCAGGTCACCTCCCATTGCTCTGCCAACCCCCTGGGCCTGCTCTGGGCCCTGCAGCTCCTTGCCCTGCTCCCAAGGGCTCTGGGGGTGCTTCATGCTCAGGCCTTGGGCTTTAGAGCTCAGGCTGGGGATTGGGCACAACTTTGGCAGGTTTGTTGTTCTGCTGGCAGGGTCTGGTTCACGATCAGGGGAAGAGCTTTTTTGGGCTGAGTCAGGATTAAAGCTTGGCTTTTCATACTGGTAATACAGGTTTTGGAATTGGGTGGGCATTGGGTATAAATAAGAGTCTGGAGTTCTGGGTTTGGGCTTTTCCTGGCTTGGAATGAGAACAGTGGATTCCTTTCCATAGGAGAGACAGCACTTTTGGGGAGTGATGGGCCTTGAAGTTACAAAGAGGCTAAAGGTCCATCAGGAATGTTTGCATAGTCAGTGTTTTAGCACTCTCAGCATTCCCTGTACCTGGTTTTACCTCATCACAATCTTTTCTCTTTATTGGCCAATCCTCTTTTTCCCTCCCCAATTATCTTTTCTCTTTTGTCCCAGTTCCTCCCCTAATCTCCCCCAAACTTTCATCTGGCTGGGCTCAGCTTTGTGCTGATGCTGTGCAGCCTCATGGAATCAAGGGGCCATTGTGGAACTGCAGAACCTCCTGGAATTACAGGACCATTGGGACACTGCAGAGCCTTATGGAGCCAAAGGGACCCTGGGACATTGTGGAACCTCATGGAATCTTGGGGCCATTGTGAGTCTGTGTGACCCTTCCAGCCCATGGGTCTTGCAGAGAGCAGGGCTGGCAAACAGCCCAGGGCTAGTCATGGGATGGGGCCACCAGCAGGAAACACTCTGGACATGCCAAAGGTGCAGGAAATGGCCCTGACAGTGCTGGGAGCAGAGACTGTGCTGTCCCCAGGCAGAGGACACTCAGGGTGCTGGAGCTGAAGCAGCTCCACATTCCCTTTAGGCACAGCTCCACTGATGAGATCTTACTGTCCCAGTCCCTGCTGTCCTGCTGGGCAGGGAAAGGGCTGGGCCAGGAGGCAGGGCAGGGATGGAGCAGACAGGTTGAAGTGTCCTCAGGGCAAAGCAAAGGTGCAGTTCTGACTTGGCCACTCGATGTCCTTCCATGGAGGGACAACCAACCTCTTGCAGGTGGGGTGAGAGCCCTGGGCTGGCAGTGGGGGTTGCAGGGGCTGCTCTGTGCCAATGGCCCTGGGGCACCTTGCCAGGCTGTGCATGGAACAAAGACACAGCCCAGCCCCTGCTCTGCTGGGCCCTCAGGGCTGTGCCAGGAGCTCTGGCTGTGCCAGGACACTGCTGGGTGCCCCTACCCTGCACACTCCCACTCTGAATGGGCACTGGCATTTGCTTTGCCAGGGCATTCCTGGAGCACATTGCTGACAGGGACTGTGGAGGGAGAGCCAAGCCCTCCTGGCCTGCCCTCAGGAGATGCCCTTTGCCAATGGCAGGGCTGGTGTGGAACCCAGCTCTGTGCCAGCAGTGCCCAGGGCCTGTCCCTGCCTGTGATGCCAGCAGGGACACGCAGCAGGACTGTGCCCAAGCTGCCAGAGCACTCAGGCCTTGCAGCCACAGCAGGGCTGGGAAGGACAGCGTGGAGCTGGAAAGAGCAGATGTGGAAGGAGCAAGTGCCCTTGTCCCTGGCTGTGCTGCTGTGCTGGGGGTCTCTTCCCTCCAGCTCTGCACACAGGCACTGCCCCTGCAGCTCCAGAGAAGGGCTGAGGAAGCAACTTGGACAGAGATATCAGGGCAGGGAACTTTATTTTCTTCAAATGTACAGAGAACAAGCCTTTTGAAAGTCTTAGAATTACAGAAGAATCGTAGAAATTGATGTAGAAATCCTATGAACAATGTCATTCATTAGTGAATAACATTATTAAAGTAGAAAAAAAATGCTTAAGTTGCAATGAATTACATTAAGAATGTTTTATAGAAGAAAAGGCAGACTTTACAATTGTCTTTAAATGCAGCTCCCACTTTCCTAAAGGAATCTTTCACTTCCTGGTTCCTCAGGCTGTAGATAAGGGGGTTCAGTTCTAGGGGAACCACTGAATACAGAATTGACAGGGCCTAATCCAGGGATGAGGAGGAGATGGAGGGGGCTTCAGGTAGGCAAAGAATGAGGTGCAGAGGAACAGACAGACCACGGCCAGGTGAGGGAGGCATGTGGAAAAGGCTTTGTGCTGTCCCTGCTCAGAGGGGATCCTCAGCACAGCCCTGAAGAAGTGACCCAGTCCATGCAGTGTCCTCAGAAGGTCCCACAGCATCCTGGAGATGCTGTCAGGGAGCCCAGCTCTGCTTCACAAGTTCCCAGTGCCTGTCCCTGCCTATGCTCCAAGGGCTCCCACCCCCAGGACTGTGCTCAGAGAGCACTCAGGCCTTGCAGCCAGAAAGGGGCTCACAAGGACAGTGTGGAAGTGGAAAGAGCAGCTCTGCAAAGCCCAAGCTCTGCTGCTCCCTGGCAGTGCTGCTGTGCTGGGATTCTTGTGCCCTTGCCCTTTGAAAATCCCTCCTGTCCTGCAGTGTGCTGTCCTTTAGGAACAGCTAAGAAAAATCTTGGACAAAGAAGGCACTGCAGGGTCTTTTTTTTTCTTTAAATATTATAGAGCACAACTCATCATTTATACATCTCTGGGTCAAATTCAGTGAGTAGACACTAAATTCAAAGGCAAGTGCCTAAGAATATTTAATTGCATATAAAATTATTTCAAAGACAACCCAGTGATCTGAAGAAAAAACCTGAGCAGGAAGACTGAGCCATAAAGGAGTCCCAATTCTGAATGCTACACACAAGAAAACAGGCACTTTTTTGCTCCTGAAAAGCATTCAGTCATCATTTTCCCTATGGCATCTTTGAGCTCCTGGTTCCTCAGGCTGTAGATGAGGGGGTTCAGGGCTGGAGGCACCACCGAGTACAGAACTGACACAGTCAGATCCAGGGATGGGGAGGAGATGGAGGGGGGCTTGAGGTTGGAAAATATGCCAGTGCTCACAAAGAGGGAGACAACCACCATGTGAGGGAGACACATGGAAAAGGCTTTGTGCCGTCCCTGCTCAGAGGGGATCCTCAGCACAGCCCTGAAGATCTGCACATAGGAGAAAACTATGAAAATGAAACAACCAAACACTAAACAGGAATTAACCCCAATGAGCCCAATTTCACTGAAGTAGCCGGAGTGTGAGCAGGAGAGCTTGAGGATCTGAGGGATTTCACAGAAGAACTGGCCCAGGGCATTGCCCTGGCACAGGGGCAGGGAAAACGTATTGGCTGTGTGCAGCACAGCATTGAGAAACCCAGAGGCCCAGGCAGCTGCTGCCATGTGGGCACAAGCTCTGCTGCCCAGGAGGGTCCCGTAGTGCAGGGGTTTGCAGATGGCAACGTAGCGGTCGTAGCACATGATGGTCAGGAGGGAAAGCTCTGTGGTAATGAAGAAGACAAAGAAAAAGAGCTGTGCAGCACATCCTGCGTAGGAGATGGTT
>NW_020961146.1:9510-14274 GCF_003031625.1 Empidonax traillii | reverse complement strand
TCATGGATCAGATAAAATGCCCCCCCTCTGTGATCCTTCTCCTGCCTCGAGATCTGTTCTCAATACAGACCACAGGAGTTGTTTACCAAAGCCTGTCAGGGCTTGTGCTCAGCGGAGTGAAGTGCCCTGTGGAGTCCCAACATCCCACCAAACTGCATCCCTGTTTGCCCACAGTTAATGCCAGTCCTCAGATGTCCCCTATCAGGAGGATCAGGGGACATTGGCCATTGTCCCCTCAGGAACGGGGGGCGAATGTTGTGGCAGGGCCTGTTGGGGGAGGACAGGGGGGGATGGGGGTGGTTTTAGAGTGAAGGAGGGTTGATTTGGATTTGATGTGGTAGGACCCTGGCACAGGTTGCCCAGGGCCATGGTGGCTGCCCCAGCCCTGCAAACATTCAAGGCCAGGTCGAACAGGGCTCGGAGCAGCCCGGTCTGGTTGATGTCCCTTCCCTTCACAGTTCCCTTCCCACCCAAACCATTCTGAGGTAATTCTATAAAATAATGGATTTTTTTTCCCCAAGTATTCACAAAGAATTCTGCACAGTGTGATATTCCAGTGTTTACTTGGGCATTAAGTTGACCATCTTGGCGGTTGGGACCCCTAAAGTCCTGGGAGAGACTTGGGGAGGGTCTCCTGGAGGAGGCTGCTGGTGGGTGGGGAATGGGGGTGAGTCCCATCGCTCCTCCCTCGGGCATTCACACACCTCTTGAGCCACATGTCTGCTCAGCATTCCTTAGGTCTTTCCCACTTTTTAGTCAGCATTCAGTACAAAATTCCCTTGGTGGGGGGACAGTGCACTTCCCTTCTTCTTTTGAATCATCTCCTTTTTCTTTGGAATCTCCCTCTTATTTGGCATCTTCTTCATCTCCTTTGGAATCTTCTTAATCTTCTCTGGAATCTCCTTTTTCTTTGGAATCTTCTTCTTCTTCCTTGGAATTTTCTATTTCTTCTCTGGAATGTTTGGAATTTTCTTTTTTGGAATGTTCTTTGGAGCCTTCTTTTTCTTCTATTGAATCTTCTTTTTCTTCTTTGGAATCCTTGGTATCTTCTTTGGAGCCTTCTTTTTCTTCTGTTGAGTCTTCTTTTTCTTCTTGGAATCTTCTTTTTCTTCTTTGGAAATATCTTCTTCTTCTTTGGAATCTTTTTCTTCTTCAACTTCTTTGTAATGTCCTTCTTTGGAATCTTTTTCTTTGGAATTTTCTTTGGGATCATTTTTCTTATTTGAAAATTCTTTTCCTTGTTAGGAATCTTCTTTTCCTTATTTAGAATCTTCTTCTTTTTCTTCTGCTGCCTCTACTTGTTAGGAATTTTCTTCTCCTTTTTAATTATTTGGCTTTTCCAGTTGCGAAGGAGTCGGCCTGGGTTGTTTTTGGGGAGCTGCAGGGACTTTGTGGTGGGGTCTGTATGTAGACTCTTATTCCTGTCATCCTGTGTGCAGGGTGTTTCTCCTCTTGGATCAACAAAATGGGTTCCTAAAATCAGGGAAGGTGTTCATGGAAGTGGTCAACATGGAATGTTTAGAGGAGTTTATTGTCTCAGTCCTAAAAATACATGATCCAGTCTGAGGATCAGGAGCTTGTTTCTTCTCTTCCTCCCTCTCATCCCCACCAGCTGAACAGAAGTTCGGGTTTTCCGTCTTCCCTGTGCAGGGAACTGCCTGGAAAAGCCTGGATTTCTCAGAAGTCAAGGCTGAGATTGGATTTTTTTCCCTCCTTTTTCCTTATTTCATTATAAAGTTCCATCCTGAATATAGGGAAGAAATCCCTCCCTTGGAGGGTGGGCAGGCCCTGGCACAGGTTGGGCAGAGAAGCTGTGGCTGCCCCTGGATCCCTGGAAGTGTCCAAGGCCAGGCTGGAGCAACCTGGGCTGGTGGAAGGTGTCCCTGCCCACGGCAGGGGGTGGAACTGGATGATCTTTAAGGTCCCCTCCAACTCAAACCATTCCATGATTCCATCTGAGGGTTCAAGGCTTTCTACATGCCATAAAAACCTGCTGATCTCTCTCTGTCCTTCATTTCTCCAGGAGACAAGTCTGTCTGCCTTTGGGATTAATGACTTGGTGCTTTGCTTTTGTCCTTTGCCCCGGTGGGAAGGTAAATCCCTGCTTCCCTTCCCACTGCTGGAATGACTGATCACTGTAATAACACCCACAAGGACCTCCCGTCCTGCAAACTCCTCCCAGGTGATCCAGCCCTGTGCTGCTATTTTAGCAGTGGTTCAGTAAATCATGGAATGGTTTGGCTTGGGAGGGACCTGAAAGATCATCCAGTTCCACCCCCTGCCACAGGCAGGGACACTTTCCACCATCCCAGGTTGCTCCAAGCCCTGTCCAACCCACTCTTCTCAAAGCCCTTTAAACCCTCCACACGAGCTGTGCTTTCTTTCCTCATTTTCCACCCTCCCAGCTTTCCTGCAGGACCCAGAGCCTGCTTTCCAAGGTGAGCTGGGAAAATCCATATTTCACAGAGCTCTTTTTCCTTAATTAAGTGCATCCCAAAAAACTCTCCCCAAGGTTTTGCGTTTCAACCCTGGGTAAGAGAGAAGCGGCCCCGGCCTGGCCGGGCGGGTTCCCGTGGCCCTGTGGAACTTTTACAATGTGTGTGTGTGTGTTTTTTTTTTTTTAAGGCAAGGGCTGGAAAAAGGAAAAGGATCAGACGTTTTACAAGTTATTTGGGCTGAGCAAGGACTTCAATTAGCGGAGCAGTAACCGAGCTCAGTGTCTGCGTCCTCTGTGACTTGGCCGGAGTCGGAGTCTTTCACTTAATCATTTCTAACTAATTGCAGTGGTTCTTACAAAGTCAGCGCTGAGCTGTGGAGGGCCCTTGTGCTGAGCGAGAAATGAGGAGCATATTTGTTTAAATTTTTTTTCTCTTTTTTTTTTTTGCTGGTTTTCATGGCAACTGTGGGCTCAGAGCTCCTTATTTCTCATTACTGTCAGAACCTCTCCTGCTCCAGGAGCTGGAAGCGAGGTCGGGTTTGCTCCAGCTCTCTCTCAGGTTGGTGCTGATGCATCATGGAGTGTCCAGACTTTACCTGATGTTCTCCTGTGGATGTGCAGAACCTGTGGTTCAGCTCCCAGAGCGGGGAAGGAGGCCTTTATAAACTCTGCTGGCAAAGCTCTTGAGCTTTCCAGGGTCCTTTTGATGCCCTTCACCTTAAACAAGAAGGGATTTGGCACACAGAGGATGAGACTGGAATGTAGTTGTGGATCTGGCCCTCGAACGACCTGCAAGGCTCCAGGATGAAATTCTGGTTTAATATTTCTTCAGTGCTTTTTTATTGAAGCATCTCCAAAGCGTTTGAAGAACAACATTATTAAGAGTTTGGGAGATGGGAGGGTCTCTCCCACTTTGCTTGGAAAGGGAAAAAAAGGCAGTTTGGAATTTATTTGGAGGATTTATTTGGAGGGTCCAGGTCCTTGAAGATTTTTCTGATTATTTGCAGAAGCAAATCTCTGGGGTTGTTCTGACAGGGCTCCACCAGTCACTGTGCTGGGGGGAGGAAATAAAAGTTCTTTTTAGGTGATTCCTCCTCACACCCACCCCTGGGAGCTCTGGGCAATGTTCTCATGTCCAGCACATGGGTGAGGAACAAGGCAGAATGTTGTTTTTTAGGATTGTCTGCAGTCCTGTCTCCCGTCATTTTCTCACTCAGCTGTCACTTGGTTGCCTAAAATAATCCAAATGTTGTGTTTCTGAGGTGAACAGGACAGGCTGTCCTGTTTGAAGGGACCAAATCTCTCTGTAGCAACGCCCAGGAGCTAAGAAAAGTGTTCTCCTCTTCTGATGGGAGATGACACCTGGAAGACTAGACTGAACTTAGAAATTCAGTCAAGCTCAAGTTCTACACTTCCCTTTGAGCAAAGCTCTGACTGGTTCTTAGTGGTTGTTCCTGCTTTTAGGGAATGTGGTTGGAGCTCAGGTGAATTAAATTTTTTTTCTTCTTTTTCTTCTTTTTTTTTTTTTTCTCCCCCCCTTTTCCCATGTTCTCCGTGCCCAAGTGCTGCAATCGATGCCACACTTCTGCCTCATCCAAACTGGTGTTGAAGATACTCCTGTAAATACCCCAGTGGCTTTGTTTCATCTTGTACCACCCCAAATCACTCTGTCCCATGTGCAGACCAGGCTGGTCCTGCAGTGAGGAACTTTTCCCAGGGAAAAGCAAAGTCAGCTGGAATTTCGCTGGCCTAAAACTTCACTGATACTGGAGGGAAACAACGTGGGTTGGTTGTGTGGGTTTGTTGACTTCTGCTGACTTTTTTCTTAATCTGTTGCGTTCCTTGGGATACGAAGTTATCACAGAAACCCAGAATGGTTTGGGTTGAGAGGGACCTTAAAGATCATCTCATTCCAACCCCATGGGCAGGGACACCTTCCACCAGCCCAGGCTGCTCCAGCCTGGCCTTGGACACTTCCAGGGATCCAGGGGCAGCCACAGCTTCTCTGCCCAACCTGTGCCAGGCCCTCCCCACCCTCAAAACCAAGATTTCCTTCCCAATATCCCATCTAAATTTTCACTTTTCCAGTTTGAAGCCATTCCCTGTGTGCTGTCCCTCCCTGCCTTGTCCCCAGTCCCTCTCCAGCTCTCCTGGAGCCCCTTTAGGCCCTGCCAGGGGCTCTCAGCTCTCCCTGGAGCCTTCTCTTCTCCAGGGGAACCCCCCCAGCTCTCCCAGCCTGGCTCCAGAGCAGAGGGGCTCCAGCCCTGGCAGCATCTCCGGGGCCTCCTCTGGACTCTCTGCAGCAGCTCCACGTCCTTGTGCTGTTG
>NW_020961146.1:3790-6790 GCF_003031625.1 Empidonax traillii | reverse complement strand
GTGCTTCCCTCCCTCTCCTCTTTTTTTCTTTCTCTTTTTTTTTTTTTTTCTCTCTCATTGTCATTTTCCCTGCGATTACTTCCATGCTCTTGGCAGGGTGGCAGCGCTGAGATGGTTTGAAACTTGAAGTGTAAATCATCAGAAAGCGCTTTATGAGGGTAAAAAATGACGCCCGGGAAACTGGGCGTTTCCTGGAATATTCCTCAAAAAAATGTATTTGAGGGGGGGAGAAGCAGAATTAGAGCTTTGAAAAAAAGGAAAAAAGAAAAAAAAAAAAATGCCTCCAGGTTGGGCTCCTCTCTTTTTTTGTGCCATATGCTGCTCTGAAGGAAGTTTGTCACCAAAGAGCCCTGCTGATTTATGAACCCCACTGGTGACTTCAGTGAATCCGGCTGAAATTCCGGAGAAAATCCTTTTCCAGGGCTGTGTCTGCAGGAGGTGGGCTGGTGTCCTACATCCCATCTTCCCTGGCAGGTCGTGGGGGCCAAAAATTTCGGTCCAGGTCGGTGTAAATGACCTGTTTGGAACGTGTGGGACGCTTGGGAATGACAGCGGTGTCGGGTTAGGGCACGAACACCCCGCCTCCCATTTAGGATCCTTGTGTGGGGAATCCAGAGGGAGAACTGACACGGAGATGTGGAGATGTTCTGGATCCAAAAGCCCACTCCTGGCCTTAGGAAAGAGTGGATGAAGGTTGGAACAGGCTGCCCAGGGCAGTGGTGGAGTCACCATCCCTGGAAGCGTTCAGGAACGAGCGGACTTGATGCGGTTTAGTGGGGATGGGAATATTGGTAAAGGTTGGACTTGATGATCTTGGAGGTCTTTTCCAACCTGGATGATTGTGTGATTCCATGAAAACAAAAAAAAGATGCACAGAAAATGGGATTACAGGTTTCCAGGCTGTTGATACATGTTTTTATAGCAAATTCCTGTGTTGGTGTTCAAGTGGTGCCTTCTGGGAGCTGCGATCCCACCTTGGCTCCTCCTTCGTCCCTGAGGGCAACAGAGGTGGGGAAGGGCCTCGATTTGCAGCCCTGTGAGGACTCTGAGGGCACTTGGTGTGTTCAGCTGGAGCAGAGGAGACTGAGGGGAGACCTCCCTGCAGTTCCAACTGCCTGGGCAGGGGCAGAGGAGGGGCAGGACTGAGCTCTGCTCTGGGGGGAGCAGGGACAGCCCCCAGGGAATGGCTGGAGCTGTGTCAGGGCAGGCTCAGGGTGGATCTCAGCAGAAGGTTCTTCCCCCAGAGGGTGGTTGGCACTGAACAGGCTCCCCAGGGCAGTGGGCACAGCCCCAAGGCTGCCAGAGCTGCAGGAGGGTTGGGATGATCCTCTGGGGCACAGGGGGTGACTCTTGGGGCTGGGCCTGTGCAGGGCTGAGGGTTGGACTGGATGGTCCTTGGGGGTCCCTCCCAGCTCAGGATATTCTGTGATTCCATGATCTTTCCTTCTCATTACATCTCACTGTATAAGCTCTGTTTATAAATTCAGAGAGCCCGAGCTGCCACACAGCATTGCCCCAAATTAAATGCACATTTCACAGAATAAACGTTCCAGCAGTGCCTGCTGTGCCTTTACACTGCAATTACCCACCATCAGGACAACACAATCACAGAGTCACAGGATACCCTGAGCTGGAAGGGACCCCCAAGGACCAGCCAGTCCAACCCCTGGCCCTGCCCAGACACCCCAACAATCCCACCCTGTGCCCCAGAGGATCATCCCAACCCTCCTGGAGCTCTGGCAGCCTTGGGGCTGTGCCCACTGCCCTGGGGAGCCTGGGCAGTGCCAACCACCCTCTGGGGGAAGAACCCTCTGCTGAGATCCACCCTGAGCCTGCCCTGGCACAGCTCCAGCCATTCCCTGGGATAATGTGCACTTGGGTCTAGTGAATGGCAGTGCTGAGTTTTTCCATCTCCTGCGTTTCCTTTGGGATGTCAGGGATGAGCAGGTTTTGCTTGAGAGGAAAAGGCTTCAAATAACCAGAAGGCTGCTGTGCCTGAAGGGATGTTCTTGAGCCCCATCAGTCTGGAGGAGCTGATGGCTCCAGGGGCTGGAATGGCTGCAGAGATTGTCTCTGAGGAAATGGGGAGTGGAAATCCAGCTGTTCCAGCTTCCCATCTTCCAGCCGTGATGGACTTCTGGTTTAAGGTGGAAACAGCAATGGCATTGAGGGCAAAGTCTTATTTGCAGGGTTTTGTTGAATGGTTGAGCTAATTGTAGAATCACAGGATGGTTTGGGTTGGAAGGGACCTTAAAGACCATGTCCTCCCACGGGCAGGGACAACTTCCATTAGACCAGGATGCTCCAGCCTGGCGTTGGACAATTCCAGGGATGAGGGAAGCTCACACGTGGTGTTTGTTGTGAAGCCACTGGGATGGTGCTGCCACATCAGGGACATTGTCCTGACCAGTGACTTGCAAATATAATCTGAGCTGTGAAATAGATGGAATTCAGCCTGGATTGCATCTTATTTGTGCCTGATCTCATCTCTGAAACCTGTGTCCTTAGGAGTGAGATCCGGGCTCTGTTCGGGAACGGAGGAGTTTTCTTCGAGCTATTGAGACCAGGATTGTCCCTGGGAGGGTTTAATTTGGGTCAGGTTGAGCCTGGGACCCTCCTGAGCGGCTGAACGGTGGCAGAACCGTGGGGGAGAGGCCAGGAGTGGCTGAGAAGCCGTTTGTAGTTTCCCCACACGCCTTTAGAGGGCACATCACGCCCAGGAAAGAGCAGATTTAGGGACTCGCCCTCGACTTTTCTTTCTGCTCGTGAATTGGGAAAGTTTGAGGACTCTGAATATGGATGTGTTTTTTCTTTTTTTTTTTTAATGCATAATTTGAATTTTGCAATAAGCCTCCGGTGCTTTAAAGGCTGAATGTTAAGCGAATTTACAGGAGCAGGATGAGATCAGGTTTTGATTTATCGAGGTGCCTTTACAGCCCTTTCCAGTTTCGGAGCTAAAAACTGTGGTGCAAGTGAAATATTGGCGATGGATGCTGGGAG
>NW_020961146.1:0-1382 GCF_003031625.1 Empidonax traillii | reverse complement strand
TGTGGAAGGTGTCCCTACCCATGGCAGGTGTCGAATGAGATGGACTTTAAGGTCCATAAATCTTGTGGAAAAGCCAAAAACCTGTTTTGCCCTGCAGTCCCCACCCAGAGCTTTATCCTTGTGTTTCCCAAGTCTCTGTGTGCTCCAGGATAATCAGGACTATCTCACATCGGTGCTTTGAACGTGGCTGGTTCCTCAGAATGTTGCAGAAACCCAGAGCAGGGCGATAAATGGAAACAAAAGCGGAATCTTGAGAGGAAACTTATCTCCAAAATGCTTGACAAGGCTCGGAGAGAGGTTGTGTGAACCGGCAGTTTGGGAACTCCCACGGAGCAGGGAATACGAGGGATGAATCCGAGGCCAGGCTGGGAGGGTTAACACTTCCCAGGGTAACTTTGTGAGGGTCAGTGTGGTCAAGGTGAATGAGTGTGGAGCACCAATGAACAATAATCCTTTTTTTTGCTCCTCTGGCTGGAGAAACAGCCCTCCCTCTGCTGCAATCCGTGCCCCAGAAAATGGGTGGGAATATTCCCGTTTTGGGAGGGATGCTGGGGGCTGGAGACCCCTTTGGCTGCTGTCAGATGGAGGAGGACATTTCCTTGGGGCTACCAAGCTCCAGTGCTGTGCTGGGGAGATCTTTAGTGGGAACACCAAGAGTAGGGCAATGGGCTGAGTAACTTGGTCTACTGGAAAAAATTCCTCCCTGTGAGGGTGAGGAGGCCCTGGAATGAATTTCCCAGAGAAGCTGTGGTTGCCCCTGGATCCCTGGAAGTGTCCAAGGGCAGGTTGGAGCAACCTGAACTAGTGGAAGGTGTCCCTTTCCATGGCAGGGGGTGGAACTGGATGGTCTTTCAGGTCCCTTCCAACCCAAACCATTCCATGATTCTCTGCCTCTGTGATTCTGTAATTCTACAATTCTGTGATTCTCTAGTTCTGTGACAACATGTCCTGAAGTCAAATCCTGAGTTTTGTCCCTTTCCTTCTTCCCTCCCTTCTCCAGCTTCACCCTGACCTTGGTTTCTGGAGAAGCAAAGCCTCCTGTCTGGATTTTTGCCTTTTTAACACTTTCAATGGGGGGGGGGGGAAAAAAACAAACACCAACAAAAAAACCAACAACCAACAAAAACCACCCCATTAGCTCTGTCATGCCTTGATTGTCAGGCAGCGTGTTGGAACAAACCCTCAGAAAATAATTACGCTTCCCTGGTGCCTCAGAGAGCTCTGGAAGCCAAGGCTTGGTCCTGCACGGTTGTGTGCACCTGAGTCACTGCGGGGAGGGTGAGAGTTGGACCCTCTCACCTGTGACCAGTTTTGGTTGTGATTTCCCTGCTGCTCCCTCTTTGCCCCTCGGTTGGGTTGCAATTAGACTAACGAGGGGTTGG
>NW_020961145.1:0-6801 GCF_003031625.1 Empidonax traillii | reverse complement strand
CTTCCTGTACCCTTGGATGCTGAGAGCTGCCGTCCCTGCCTCCTCTCACCATGGTGAAGACATTCTTTCCTCCACCACCTCCTCCTCCCTCACATACCAAGAGCTCCTGCAAAGCCTGGAGAAATCGCAGTGTTAATATCTGAGATTAATTGTGCTGTCTTCCATGGGCTACAGTGTCCTCCAGTTCCTACTCATGTGCACAGGCCAAATGGGAAATGTTGCTTTGAATGCGACTGGAAGTGCCCTGAAAGGTTGTCTGGCTCTAAAATCTCCTTCATGAGGTTCAACCAGATCAAGTACAGGGTCCTGAATCCTGAACCTGCACCAGGGGAACACCCTGTATCAGTACAGACAAGGGGATGAAGGGATTGAGAACAGCCTTGAGGAGAAGCACTTAGGATACTAGAGGAGCAATAGGTGCTCACAGACCAGAAAGTCAGCTGTGTCCTGGGCTGCATCAAAAGCAGGCTGAGGGAGGTGATTCACCCCTTCTACTCTGCTCTGGTGAGACCCCACCTGCAGTGCTGCATCCAGCTGTGGGGTCCCTAGCACAGGAAAGACATGGACCTGTTATTGTGAGTTGAGAGAAGTGCCACAAAAATGATCGGAGGGCTGGAACACCTCACCTCTGAAGACAGGCTGAGAGAGTTGGGTTTGTTCAGCCTGGAGAAGAGAAGGCTCTGGGGAGACCTCAGAGCAGCCTCCCAGTGCCTAAAGGGGACTTATAAGAAAGATGGGGAGGGACTTTTTCGTAGAGCCTGTAGTGATAGGACAAGGAGAAATGGTTTTGGGCTGGGGGGAGCTCACCTGGGGGAGCCTGGCTCCCTCCTCTGGTGTCAACAGCTATGCAAGGATGACGTTCACTTGGGTATCACATCACTCGGAAACACACGGATGACTGGGACTGTGGAGATAAACTCATGATCAATTTATTGCCAGTGGGAACTACAATGTGAATAAGTCACTGTTTATATAGTAGCCCTTTGTTACTGCATTCAGGCTTGGTATCATGCCAGCTCAAGATAGAAAAGCACTGATAAGGTACCACAGCTTTCCAGGGTAAGCCTAGTGTTAAGTTTTCCAGGTCATTACAACAGTGCCAAGAGAGAACTCCACCACATTATACTATGAAACAACCGTGAGATAAATTGGGAGAGGCCAGTGAAAAGGGGGATTAATTCAAACTTAACGGGCAGCTCCACTGCTCACCTGGTTACGGTCTAATCCTTTGGACCGACCCTCAGTTCAAAGACTTTCAGGACAAACTAGGAACACTGGAATGACAACACTGTCCAGCCAAGCAGTGAACAGTAGCACTTACAGCCAAGAGGCTGGAGTCTGCCAGGTCACACCAGGGATGTGTTGAAAAACAACATTGGAAAAGTAAGCTCCTGGTAGGAATTTGTTCCACAACCCCTGTCTTTCTAGAAAGAGATTTCAGAGGAGTCCTGCCTCCTTGCACACATTCTATTTATGAAAAAATGGCACTTCTGCTTAACTGGTGGCACTTTATTTTCTTTTATCCCCTTCCCTAGAGACATGCTGATGTTTTAAAAACCAAATATATTGCTACAAGCTCCTAAAAAATACTCTTTTCCTTCCTCATCCAGTAGTTTGTAGTGCTGGACACACTGCTGCATGAGAGCTTTTCTCTGGTGGGCCAATATCCACAAGTGGGTTGGGATGGGATTCTTTTGGCCAGCAGGCTGAGAGCCCAAAACTGTGGCAATGAACACAATTAACTTGATGGTGAAAATCCTAAACTAAAATTCACTCCCTCACTAAAATTCATTCACTCTATTGCTGTGAATTACTCTACTTCAAAGGGTTCTTTGAAAACATCAAAGCAGACAACTGGACACATAAAAATTGCTGTTGATTCTTGTTGACAAACTTTGGTGCCTGAGTCCATGGTGGAAAGAGTGACCCTGTGCTTTCACATCCTTGCCATGCTTTTAGGTGATTTGTGGGCTGGGATCAAAGCTCAACTACTCTTTGCTTGGGAAAAAAAGAATTATCAAAGGGATTTCCAGGACACCTATAAGTGATTGCACCTAGAGGAATTTTCAAGTGGTTCATGACAGTGCAAGTCTAGAACTGGAGCTGGTAAGAAGTTTTTTAAGCACAATTTATTTATATTTCTATTTTCTTTCAAATCAGTTTGTCAAAATTGAATCTATTTTCCATCTTGAATTTCTGTTTTAAGAAACCTTCAAAAAGAAGGATCTTTGACATGTTAAATGAAAAAAAAATTTAGTTTTCATTTTGCAAAAAAAAACTTCTTCTAGAAAATGTGTAATTTATGGTAAAGCAAAACATTTAAAAATTCAAAACAAAAAATCCAAGCAACAACAAGAAAAAAACCCCAAACAACAAAAAAAATTCTATTTTCACTCCTGGTAAGAGAAAGATGAAAAAAATTATCACTTATTCTTTTTGGCTTTACCTTCATATTGGGATGACTATGGATTGTTTTTTAAAGTCTTGCTAGGTCTTGCTAGTCTCTTCCCAGGAGACAGTAAAAATGCTGCTGTCAGGTAATTCAAATACACAGAGACAAATTAACAATGGCAGCAGCAGTAGAAATAGAGGCAAGCTGAAAATCTTGCAGAAGCGAATTCCTGTACACACATTTGTTTTAATTTCCTAGGGTTACAGGTGAGGATATAGGATTATTTCAGATTTCAGAACACTCTGAACTAAAGCTGTGTAGTGGGTTGGCCCTGACTGGATGCCAGGTACCCGTGTTGGACGTGAGGGGCAGCTTCTGGCAGCTTCTCACAGGAGCCAGCCCCCTAAGCCCCACCCCGTCTCCGCCACCAAAAACTGTCCACGCAAACCCTTTAACACCGCAGGTGGTTTGCTACACTGTAAATATCCAGCTCAAAAATGTTCATCAATCGATTTCTTAGTTAAAACTGTAGGGAAATGTATGTGGTTATAAATACGGTTGCTCAGGACTTCAAAGAATGTGTTGCAAGGAACTCTAATTTCTGACATTAAGAGGGTGATTAACACACTGTAGGAACCCTCATGGCATTACAATTCTAAACGCAGAGAAAGATTAGATGGCAATCATGATAATACTGATGGCATTGTCAATAATCCCTAAAACCTAGGAAATGTTTCCGTGCCCATGAGAGCATCTCTGACTCTCTTCACTAGGATTCCTGCCCTGAAGCAACACCAAGCAGTTGTTGGCACTGAGAGGCTGTTAACTCGAGCTCACGCTGATGGGACCCTCGTTAAACCAACCGTTTCTCTTACAATCGATGGCACCATCTGACATGGCTCTGCATTAAACATTTATTCATCGGGCAGACTGAATTCACTGTGGAGAAGATTTAATGACACTACAGGGATTTTCTCATTCATTAACCTGGGATTTACATTTAGCCTTTACGGTGCTACAAAGGTGTCAAACTACCCGCAATTAAATTCAGAGGTGTTTTAGCATCTGTGCATAGTCTGGACCTGGCAGCCACTACAAACTATGCCAAGTACAAAATAATACTCCCCAAGTTTTCTGTCTACTGTGCACACTACTTCAAGCTTGGCAGCCATAGAAAGTTTATAAGAAGTCTATAAATAATGCAATAAAATATATCACAGATAAAAGTAATACAGCTGATAATTAATATACTGTGTTACAAGCCAGAATTACAAAGTCGTTAGGCAACCATTTTAATTGATGGATCATTTATGTCCCTACTAGGTGTACTTGATCGGTTTGGATCCAATTGTACTGTGTGTACCAGCCTGGGTATTATCCAGCCTCTGGCCATGTGGTGACATTCCCATTCCAGCTTTTGCCCTACATCTGCAATGGAGCTGACAGTCAAGAAAGAAATTAATGATTCAGGCTGCCTTTTATCCAGAGACTGCTGGATCTCAGCTTGTTTCTAGTACCTGATGGATACAAGTAGCTGACCAGAGCTACCCAGCTGACATATTCACATGGCCCTTTGGTGCTCCATGGATAGAAGTTTTGCTTTGGACTGTGTGGGAACCTGGGCACAGAAAAATCACAAGGTTTCAGTGAAGAAGAAATTTTGGTCTACTTGTCTGGAACTTTTAAAGTGTTTTCAGAGAAACAAAGATTAGCATACATCAAAGTCGCACAGAAAAGGCTTCCCATAATCCTGAATATGAAGATATGTCAAGAGCTGCATGCAAAATGGATTTGCATACATCACAGCTGCACATACAGCCACTCAGCTGGGCATCCCGAAGTGCATTAAAAATGGTAATACTGAGTTTTGTGGGTGCTGATAATTGGATGCTGGAGAAACACACAGAGACGTGTGCAAGACTGTGCCATCTTTTCCACTTGTCTTACTTAGATGTCTCAAACATAAACAGGGAGGCTGCTAAGGTAGCCAGCAATCCTTGAATATTTAAGGGCTTCCTGGTTCAAAGAGAAATTCAAAGTATCATTTAGCCATACAGAAATAATTAGCAGAGGAAAATTTAATTTATTTTGTATTTAAATTTTCAGTTCTAAAATGGCATCATACTGTCACCCATCAGTTTTGTAAAAGCATTTGCCCAGTTGGTGGTGCATTAGAAAACCAAGAAATTTTTCTTCTGCATCAAGAATAGATAAACACCAGTCCCACATGGGCTGGTTTGGTGCTGGCCAGAAGCCCCAGCTTCAGCCCTGGTATCAGTATCCTTAAGTGACCATAACTGGATCAGCGCTATGTCAGCACAAACCCCACAACAGGGCAACATCTAAAGCTGAACTCCATCTTTAGGTTCAAGATCACATCTCCCATTCAAACACTGAGAACTGGATCACACACTCATTGCGACATCCTTTCCCCATCTAAAACATCCTTCCATTTTCAGTGGGACAGGGAAGCTTTCTCTTGGTATTGAAAGGTTTTGTGCTTATGACTATTGCAATGAATGTGATCGTGTTCTCACTCACACCGATGGAAAATTTAATGGAAACCTTTAAAATGGAGCTTGCAAAGAATGTCACTGCTTGCTCTAGCAATGAAGTTTTAATGGGCACAGTGTTAAAAACTAACAGTCCCCAATGACTGCAGGCAGCAGGGACCTGGGGCTTCGGGTTTTCTCTTAAATGAGCCACCCATTTGTGTCACAAAGTCTGCTTTGAAATTGGAAGCTACAATATTTTTATTTGTGTTTTGCCTTTGTTAAGCAAAGAAAAAAAAAGCTATATTAGCTTTAATTAAAATCTCTCAAGGATTTGCAGGGAACTGTATAACAAGAAACTCTGAAAAATACGCTGTTCTGCTTGGCTTGGTTTTAAACAGGGTAAGATGAGTTTTTAATCTTTTTTTACTACGCCTCTCTTGCTCAGAAATAAAAAGTGAATGCTGAAAAATAATGACTGCATCTGAAGGGAAGTCATTACAAACACAAATACAACTTAGACATTCTCAGAGGAGAACTGACCTATGACTTCTTATTGGGGCGATGCAGCGTCCCTTGGAGGGCATCACTGCTTTTTAAGCTACTCTGAAAGGAGATGAGAGTCTCCAGCCCCAGAAGTGGGTTGATCCAGTGTGTGGTAGTTGTTGTTGCTGGGGAGTTCCCTTCCTTAGGAAAGGAAAGTGGATACCAGGGGCTCCTGTGCCTCAGGTTGCTGGATCTTCCTTTTTTTAAAAGATGAAGTTTCCAAGTTTCCAGGCACCAGCATTACTGCTGCTGAGCTGTTTCCAAACTTGCAGCTGATGGAAATTGTTCTCATTTTACTGCCTCCTGTAGTTCTTGCTTGTGAATCTCATTGACCTGCTCTGGTTTAAATGCACAGCAGATTTGGTGCATCTCTGATTTGTATGAGAATCAGTGAGGAAAGTGAGACAGACAGCAATGGGGCTCACAGTGACAGCACATGGCATATGGAGGCAAAATGATCTTTCCTGAGTTTTACAAATATCTGCAGTAATTTCTGTTCACGTAGCTATCAGCCGGAAAGGCAGCTGAGGAGAGGACTGCTTACCCCTCACAGCCACTCAGAGAGGTGCAGTTCCTGGCTGACACCCGAAACTGAGACTGTTTGGCTTAAATTCTGGACATTTGTTCATAGACTCGTGGGAGGCTCAGCTGGGTGAGGTGCTGAGAGGTTTCCTCCCATGCAAAAGCAGCACCAACCAGTTACACATAGCTAATAAAAAAATTTTTAACTCATTCTCTGCAAACAACCAGTAGAGGAAATTCTCCTGCCTCTCTGAGCAATTTATTACCATTACAAGCTCATAAGATAACAGCAAAAAACACCCTTCCCCAGAGTCCTATTTGATTAACAATCCTAAAAGAAGAAATTGAAACAAGCCCAGCCTTCAGATGAAACACTCTGCTGA
This sequence comes from Empidonax traillii, assembly GCF_003031625.1. Classification (NCBI taxonomy): domain Eukaryota; kingdom Metazoa; phylum Chordata; class Aves; order Passeriformes; family Tyrannidae; genus Empidonax; species Empidonax traillii. The sequence goes on along the minus strand of NW_020961145.1, from coordinate 466 downwards.
GATTCTTTCAGTCCTGAATCAAAATGAAACTTCTGGGAATCACCTCAGAGCATCCCCCTGCAAAGTTTGCAAGCATCTCCCTGCTGCTGAAGCTGCACCCTGGCTTGCACAGCAGTGCAGGGGGGCAAGAATCATAGAATCATTTAGGTTGGAAAAGACCTCTGAGGTCATCAAGTCCAACTGTTAGCCCAGCACTGCCATATCCCTAAATGCCACATCCACACATTGTTTGAACACTTCCAGGAATGGTGGTTCCACCACTTCCCTGAGCAGCCTGTTCCAAAGACTGACAGCCTTTTTGATGAAGAAGTTTTCCTAAATATCCAATCTAAACGTCCCCTGGCACAACTTGAGGCTGTTTCTCCTCATTCTATCTCTTCCTACTTGGAAGAAGAGACTTACCCCCATCTTACCTCAAGTTGGCCAGACATCTTTAAATGAGTGCAAAAATACCAAGCTAACTAAG
>NW_020961144.1:5706-9397 GCF_003031625.1 Empidonax traillii | reverse complement strand
GGGTGCAAAATAAAGAAGTAATGTTAAACACAAAGGTTTTAATGAAATTTCCAAAAGTAGGTTCTTTTCCCCAAATATTTCCAGGCAAAATGGATGGGATTTTTTCAAAGAAAAAATGCTTCAGAGAAGATTTTTGCTTTTCAGCAATTTTGTTTGAAATTACAAAAATATTGTAAAATTATAAATACAAATTTTTAATTAGAAAAACTCCAGGTTTTCTTTGAGAATTGAACCAAAAATCTTTTTCTATGAAAACACTTTCTTTTAGGGAGAAAACACACTATCAAAATCACATTTTGAAGAAAATCAAATATTGATTCACCCTGTAAAATAAACCATCACTGTTCTCTACTTGCAAATAATAATTTACTTTCAAAGGACGATGTAAATATATTTGAAGTACACATCCAAATGTGGCCACAGTAGGAATCTGACTCGTCAGAGATTTTCCCTGAGTGCTGATTCTGTGACAGAAAAAGTGAAAGGTGGAAAATCATTCATCCTCACACCCCATAATTCAGCACACAAACCCCCGTACACTCTTCCCAAAGCTCAGCAAAGATTTACCAGTGAAATACTGCAGCAAGGTCTCACGTTACCGGGATTTATTGTTTTCCAAAATGCACTGTGGAGCATTGACTAGAATGCCAAGAAGTTCAATTAGGAAATAAGAGAAAGAAAAGTACACCTGCTAGTTTTGAGGAAAAGCATATTTGGGGATTCAGTTGGCTTTTCAGTGGGCTTGTGTCTTGGGGAATTCTGAAATTCCTCTCTGCTCTTTAACAGGCAGTGCTGACCCCAGACAAGGTGATGTTCTATCGGTATCAGTGAGCTGAAGAGCTGTTGATTTGGTCAGTGTGATAAAGGGCTGGCTAAGCTAAGTGGTGTGTGCAGGGGCCAGGACTCCTCTGGCTGGGGCTGTGCTCCTCTGTCCCTCCATCTGGGGGGCACAGCTCAGTATGTCACCCCCTGCTCCTCAGGAAATAACAGGAGCCAGGTGGGGCAGCCCTTACTGGCACAATCTGCACACATGCCCAGTGCAGGCACTCATCAGTAAATGCTCCTTGCCTGATCCCAGCGGTGCCCAGCGAGGCCCCTGTCCATCACTGCTGCATCCTGAAGGTCACCCCTGTGCAGCAGGTCAGCACTGGGCCCAGGGCTGACAAACACCTGCATCACTCTGCAGATGGGGTCACTCGGCACGAGAACGCTGGGCCCTCTGTCCATCCCAGTCCTGACACCCTGCACTGATCACACAGCTCAGGGTATCACCCACCTTCATTTCCAGTGCCCAGCACAGAACTGGCTGGTATGGACACTCCAGCCAAGCCCAGTGCTGTTCTCTGGCTCTCCAGCAACCCACTGAGTCCATTGATCAGCAAAGTTGCACCTGGCCTGCATTTTATTTGGGAGAAAGCTGGAATTTGCCTGTGTCATCCACCTGAGAATTTACACGCTGCACCATCACTAACAGCTGTAGATAGAGACACAAATTTTCTTATAGTATGGACATCATTATGTGTCACAGGAGATGTGAATGCCATGCTATATTAGATGAAGATTGCCTCGTTCATGAAGGAGTAAGGGATTGTGACAGTGTAGAGCTAAAATTACTTGTGGCAATTTCTTATCCAAATTGAGATTTTCCCCAGACTCCATAACCCAGTGCCTTGCTTATTCTATCACTGCTGAAGATGTTAACTGCACAGCATAACAGCCTTATAGAAATGCTGCTTATTTCCCAAAAGCTGAGTACACAATGAACAACGTCCAGCAGTGGTGTGAGGTACCTTCACTGCTGCAGAAAATCTGCTGAATCCATTTCTGCTGAGACAGATTTATGCATATGGCTGGTATACCAATTTATTTTGGATCCTTTCTGGATTCAAAGGGCAATTATAAGAGGTACAGAGGAGGAATCCAGGTTATCTCAACAGTCAGGAATAATAACACTGCATGTGATATGTAACTGTAGCATCTTCCTCTTTTTTATCAACTACCCCCAAGGCTTCATGCATGAGGAGGGTGTGGGCTTTGGAGAGGGCAAATCAAGAATATGTGTAGCCCCCTTACATATTTATTGGTGACCTTTAAATCAGTGACTGGTGAGAAATCCCATCCCAGCTGGCTAAGGAAGCATAGCACAATGTATGACATTTTGAATGCTTTAAAGGCTTGGGAAAATATAAATTGTATCCTCAAGGAAAACCAAAGCAAAAATGGACAGGGACTGTGTTGCAAAAAACCCCACAACCTTAAATACTTTTGGAGTTGGTAACCAGTTTCAAACACTTCCTTGTTGCGAGTTTATAATCTGAAAAACAGAACTTCAGCATTTCCTAAAACTAGTTCAAGATTTTGCTAACTGGAGGCTTCTCTCAGGACCTTATTTTCAGAGAGATGGATGGACATTCAGCATTTTCTGTGTCCCCTCAGCACCCTCAAATCAGTAGTCAGTAAACACCAAAGGCTGTTTATATGTATTTAATATTAATATGATTTTCTGAAGCTACTCAGATAAAAGACTGCCCCGTATGTTGAAGGTGTCACTACTTTTCTTAGTAGGCTGTCACTGGAGATTCACAGGAAACAAAATACACCCACTAAAAAGCCTTCTGATTTTCCAATGGAAATCCTATGCATTTGACTTTTAATCGAGGTATTCCATCCCCAGATCCAAAGCACTTCTTGCCCAGAGCGTTGACCCTGACATGCCCTTGTTTTGATCCCCTGGGATCTGTCCCAGCAGCTTTGTCTGGCAGTGGAGAGCAGAGGGAGAGCTGCCTGCCTAGGACTGGTACTCCTGCTGATAGCTGGTCATAGTTGTGCTGAGTTGTTGTTAGGTAAGCTTGGAAAGCCTGCACTGTCTGTGGCTTATTTCATGATACGTTGTTCAAAATGCACGGGATGCTGTTTTTCCAGAGATCCTGGCAGTGTAGAGGAGCAGCAAATTTTGTCCTTTGCTACTGGTTAAGTGGAAATAAAAAACAGTGTTTGTTCACAAATAAAGGACACGAAAATATTCCTGTGCCACAGCACTTACAGCAATCTAATAACAAACCTTGTGGAAGATGTTAATATTGCAGGAATTTAATTTTGTTTATCCGGGGCAGAATATGCATTAATTGCCTATTTAATCATGTTTATAATTAAACTCGTCATAACAATGATTCACGCATCAGCTTCTCTAATTACACAGCCAGGACAGTATTATTTCCTCCTTACTGTGCTCTCATTTAGGCTGGAGATGCTTGGTGTCACCTGCAGGCTTGTATTTCATATGAGTGGGGGAGTATGGACTGTGTGAAAGCTGTTCCAGGAGAATGGATCTGTTCTGACTGAGCCACCTCTTATTTCACTGGACTCTGCCCCTTGGCTTATGGTAGAAAAATATAGAGTTCTTGTATTTGCTCTTCCTGTTCCTTAAAGATTTCAGCCTAATGTGAAATACCTGCAAAGCGGGGGGTGCTTACCCATTCAACCCCCCCAGCCATCAGCACATCTCCATCCCTGCCATCAGCACATCTCCATCCCTGCCATCAGTACATCTCCATCCCTGCCATCAGCACATCTCCATCCCTGCCATCAGCACATCTCCATCCCTGCCATCAGCACATCCCCATCCCTGCCATCGGCACATCTCCATCCCACCCATCAGCACATCTCCATCCCTGCCATCAGCACATCTCCA
>NW_020961144.1:2605-4985 GCF_003031625.1 Empidonax traillii | reverse complement strand
ATCCCTGCCATCGGCACATCTCCATCCCTGCCATCAGCACATCTCCATCCCTGCCATCGGCACATCTCCATCCCTGCCATCAGCACATCTCCATCCCTGCCGTCCCGTGCTGATGGGACACAGGCATCCCTGCTCTGTGTGCACAGTGAGTGTTTGGGATTCAAACCATGGCAAGGGATAGGATCTGAGGTCATCTGAGCATTATCCTGAGCCCTGCAGAGAGCAAGGGGAGCTTCTGGCAGAGGGAATCAGAGCAGTGTCGTGCTGGTGACAGGCACTTCTGGGCAAAATGTGTGCAGCTGAGCACTGAGTGGACTGGGTACCTGAGAGCATCCAACACAACATGTTTTCTTGATAGATAGGGTTACGTGATTCATATCAAATAAGAGCAGTTGGTCTTATTCCAGCTCCACTTCCAAGCATTTTGAAAATGAGTTCAGCATCATTATCCCCAATTTGCAAACCAGAAGGCTGAGGCTGAGATAGCAAATACACCTAGTCCAGGTCAGGCAGTGACATGCCATTGAAAGCTAATTCTCTGAGATCCACCAATTTCTGTATTCACTGAACACACTTGAAACAAGAACATCTTGTTTTTTCTTAATTTTAAGTCTTAAACAGATAAAATGGTAAAGAACTGGGCAGTGCTGTGTAGTTCATGGTTTCACTGAGCACAGGAGGTTCAGTTCTTGCAAGAGACAGGTTTAAATATCTGGACATGTATATGCAGGTGCACTTATGGCTACAGACACATAACTAGTACTCCTGCAATATTACTTCCACATTATAGTTAAAATTCTGGAAGATAAACTAGGAAACTGTATTTTCAGCAGTCTAACAGCACTGTCATAAAAATTCACAGCAGGCTTAAAATATCTCAGCCCGGGAGCTAATTACTTTAAAACATTTTTTTTTTCTAGAAAAATCTTGTTTTCCCCTTGAGGCAGTGAGTTAGAAAGTGTATCCTTGTTTAAGTCTCCACGCCCTCCTTCCCTCATCTGCTATAACTGAAAAACAGCTCTCTTATTTAGTTAAAACAATTGCAGACAAATTGAATCTGTAATGAGGATCAATTACTATTGGTATCTTGGAATGTTTTTACATAATTAAGTTCTAAACTTTCCCAAGCAGGTTTGACTGCATAGGAATTAGAGAGGAGGGTTTGAGTCATCACATCAGGCTGCCACAGCGTGGTGCAAAACATGGAGCACTGGAAATGCTCTGAGTGATTTCATCCCTCTGACTTACAGGCGTGCTCCAACCCTCTCCTCTAGACCCTTGTCCTGGGAACTGCATGAATCCACCAAATAATGCTCAAAAATGCTTTGATCTGTAGAAGAGACTTGTGTGATTTGGGTGTGTCAAGAGTATGGCTGCACAACTTCAAACTCAGCATGGAGGAAACTTTCATGGCAAGACTGTGAGGTGTCTGTACTTGTGCAGTGCAACTGCAGCTTTTCATTGCTTCGTCAGGTGCACGTGGGTGGGAACCAATTGTTTGAAGAAGCTTTCTCTCTGATTTTGAATACAAGACCGTTACGTTTTGGGGTTTGGTTCAGAGCATATCCTATGGGCAAACAAATTAGTCGTTGAAAAACATTATCATTGTCTAATTAAACTGGAGCATAAACTCTGTAGACTCGTTCAGTAGTCACCTAGAACCAAGGCTGGCAGCAGAGATCTACTCAGACCAGTGTTGGGTGTTGATTGCTCAGTTATGGGGGCACATGACAGCATGCTATTGCTGCCAGAAAAAGGTTTTCCTAGTTCATTGTCTGGGACATGAGCAGTTTCCAGCTAAAACCCTGGGTGAGTGCCAGGTGGCAGCAAGAACGTCCTGTCCCTGTCTCCAGTCTGCCATGGCCAGCTCCTGGGGACTCTGCTTGGGTACCAGGCAGGCAGGGCTGACTTTCAGGGGGCTGGGGCTCCCCTCACCTGGGCCAATGATCAGCTCACTCATTCACAAAGTCTACCCTAGAGCAAAAGTCAGGGTTGATTGCTTGTTCAGGAAATAAGCTCCTCTTTCAGCGTGCTGGGGGAAGAATGCTCAGATCAGGGCAGCATAATGGACCAGCCTCTTAAAAATGCTTCTCTCCTGTGAATCGGTGGTACCAGCTGAACACAGTCACACGTGCTGCATTTGCTGGGACCAAGGCATTGTTTATGCTGCATTTGGCCCAGGGTAGACTCTCAGAGCATCATGCCTGTTCTGCTATCTAGTGGCTATTCTTGCAAAATACATCCAATGCCACGCAGTCTGAAAAAAAATTAATCCTGACAAAGAATTTCCCCTTCCTCCTTTATCGTATAACTTGTTCAATTATATTGTCTTTTCTTCTCTCAATCCCTATCTACAATTATACCTCCCCAAAGCAGCTAT
>NW_020961144.1:0-1394 GCF_003031625.1 Empidonax traillii | reverse complement strand
CTCCTCCAGGTTTCTGCTGCCAGGTCTCGGGATCAGGCACAGTAGATTATCAGCATTTCTTTGAAGCTTACATGGGAGTAGGGATTATCATTTTTGCTGTCAGAAACACAGACCAGTTAAAGCTAAAATAAGTCATAAATCAGCATAAGAAGGCACCTAATTATAAAAATGAGGTATATAAAACAATTCACTCTTCCATAACTACAAAAATGAGGGGTTTTTTCTCAAAAAAAAAAAAAAAAAAGTAATTTATGTTTAACCTTGGAAAAGACAGCATTCCTGTTTAAAATAAAAGACAAAGCAGCAGCATAACAGCTCTGGGTGTGCTGGGACTCCTTGCATTCATTTCTGACCCACACACCATCCTGTGTCATCTCTGGTGGTATTAGGAGGCAAGGAGTCATTAAGGTTAGAGCTGTGGGTGCAGGGTGCCCACATGTTGGCACAGCTGACCTTTCCTAGAGCAGCTTGTATTCATCTTCCCCAAAGCTGTCTTCAGATCCTAAGTTACCTGAATCAGTAGTTTTTTCTATATCTTTGTACTAAAGGGAGAAGAAACTACCTGCTGCTGGGCCAGATCTTCAGATACTGTAAATCAAAAGAGCAAATGGATCAGGCCTGATTTCCTCTACCTGGCCTTCGAACACACACTTGAAAAAACTGCCTATTAAATTCTGAATCTATCCCCCCACATTTAACAGGGATAATACAGTAGTAACATGCTGTACATTTACCATCATGTCTGGCCATAAATGGACATTTTGAGAAAGAACATCCCGTTATTACTGTCAAGGGACTTTTTTGAGAGTAGGCTGTATAGGATGCAGAACGAAATTGAGCTTTAAAGCACACACAGGAAATCCTGTAGTGTTCCAATAGTCAGAGCATGAGGATGAAATCTGGAAACAGTCAGGAGACAAGGTCCCAGCCTCCAAAAACTTCTCTTTAAAACAAGTAATTATTGAAAACTGAATATGTACTTAAGGACTTTACTCACTGGATGGCTGAACATCTCTATTCACTAGTATAAACAGGAAGAAGGGGAAAAAAACTCCAAGAAAAATGGAGGGTGTGGGAAGAAAATAGTGAATGTCTGAGCAATTTATATTGTGTGTAGTGCTTTTATGGACTTTTATAAACCTTTGCATATTTTTATAAGTACTATAAGTTATAAGTCCCAAGATGGCTGCGGGTATCTCCTCAAGAACAAAGAAAAACGTGGTCCAAGAAGAAGGTGGAGCCCGTTAAAGTAAACTATTACTTGGTTATCTGTTAATGTCCAATTATAAAGGAATTTGTAATGGATGTTTTCAGCTGGATGGTAGCCGGTGTCCAATTGTATGCTTCTTGTCACGGGACCTTGAGTAGAGATGTTATAAAAACCCTGGACCATC
>NW_020961143.1:5783-6802 GCF_003031625.1 Empidonax traillii | reverse complement strand
CACTCGCTGATCCGTGGCAACCTGGCTACTGTAGCAGAAACTGCCTACAAGCCATCGGTTTGCTATGAGCTGCATCGTGCCCTGCTTGATGGGAATGGAGCAGGTGGACTTGAATGTGTAAACAAGAAAACTATTAATAAGCCACTGTATTTGTTTGAAAATTGTCCACATTTCTGTCTGCACAGGTATTTATAACCACACTCATCATAACTGTGCTGACTACAGCTTTAGAAAAGTCTGGCAAGCGAGAGCTAAAGGACCGCAGCAGCCTTAAGTGCTCTAAGAATGCATTATAGCACAGAAACAGCACACAGGATCTGTGCTCCCCAGGCCTGGGAGCAAAAATGGCAGGGTGGAATTTTTTTTTTTTTTTTTTTTTTTAATCTTTTTTGGCCTGCGTAGGACAGAACTGATCATCTTAAGAACGTTTGGTTATTTTTTTTTTCTGGCTTGAAAATCTCCACAGCTGTACGGCGGTGATTGCAAAGCCACGGTGGTAGCCCTTTTCTCCTTGTTTCGACTGAAATAACACGCAGTACTCTAACCACTGTTTTGCCACGTTAAGACCAACTTGCTGAAGGAGCTCAGGGACCACCGAGCCGAAACCTCCCCGCGGGGCCGCCCTGAGCCAGGGCCCGGCCGGGCAGGGCAGGGCAGAGCAGGGCAGGGCAGGGCTGGTCGGGGCGGAGCGGAGCAGAGCAGAACTGAGCAGAACTGAGCGGAGCAGCGCCCGGGCCCGCCCCGCAGCCGCCTCGCTCCGCCCGGGGCGCGCAGGGGCCGCACGGGGGGCTCGGCGGGGCCCGCCCGGCACCGCCCGGCGTGGGAGGCCCGAGGTGAGCGGGGGCAGCGCAGGGACGGAGCCCGGGGGGGAGAGCAGGGACGGAGCCCGGGGGGGAGAGCAGCGGGTCAGCTCAGGGATGGAGCCCGGGGACAGTTCAGGGATGGAGCCCGGGGGGGAGCGCAGGGATGGAGCCCGGAGGCAGTTCAGGGATGGAGCCCGGGGGGGAGCGCAGGGATGG
>NW_020961143.1:0-3847 GCF_003031625.1 Empidonax traillii | reverse complement strand
ATCTACTCTTTCCTCCTGACCCCGCCTGGGGACACTGATCTGTCTGAACTCCCAAGTCCCCAGGTTGGGTACTCGTGCATCAGAACAGGCTTCAAAGTTCAGTTTTCTGGAATGCACTTTTTGGGCAGAAATAGAGCTAAAGAAGGCTTCTTTGTAAAACTTTTCCACTTGATAGAGTTCCTTCTCTTCATGAGGTCACCAGATTGATGGAGGGCATTTTTATTGGGGTTTTGGACACTGCTTACAGTTTTCTGGCATCCTTTTGAATGCAGAACTTAAATGGTGCCTGGTCTGAAGGAGAGCACGAGGTCTGGAAAGTCAGTAATTTGGCAACAGCCAATCATTTATAGACCTGGCAGCATCCAATAAACACAAAAACAACTGTATCAGGCATTCCTGCAATTCAGAATTTTTCTGAAATGCAGCTGGTGAGAATCTTTGATTATATTCGTGAGCCAAGGAGGGCTCAGGAAGCAAGAAATGGTCAGGAAAATCTGATTGCTTTCTGTTCTTTGAGATATATGTCAAGAAAACTAATACTGTTTTTCTAAATTTTTATTCTGTGTCATAGCTCTAGCCTCTGTAATATCCTAAACTCTTCCCTCCAGAGTTTTTTGAGGAAAATTGCGTTCAGGTTCATAGATTTCTCCAAATTTTTCTTTTCTGGCATGTTTACGGCAGAGAACAATACTTCACAGGCCAGGAAAGGAAGCAAAAGCCTCCCTAGATTGCTCATTTTAGCATTCTGTGATTCTAGGAAGCAGCTTATTTGGGCTCAATACACAAAAATCAAACTGGAAGCCAGCTATTTCTGCTTGTGAATGGTGATTATGGTAAAGGAGTGTTTAGTCAATACAGCTGCAGATGACAAGGCTCCAGCCATCTGGGCGCAGGGGACTTCCCTTTCTGGAGAGCACTGCACACAGAACTAGTACAAACACGCTGGGTTTGTGAGCAGAGCTTTGCAGCAGATCCAGGCTCACGGCCTGTCAGGGTGAGGATGATTTGTCCAGACTTTGCAAGCAGTTGGTGTAAATGAAGGACCCCTCAGGGAACCTTCAGATCCCAGTTCATAGTCAGTGTCTCTGCAAGAGGGTGAAATGCGGCTAGAATGTTACCAGACACTACTTTTTCAGGTCTAACATGAGTAGGGCAAAGCTTGCTGCTCACCCCTGAGAGAAACGGGAGAAACAGAGGCACAGGGTTTGATGCCATGTGATGCAGAGGGTCCCTGTGAGTTAGTTGTGTATGTACACTCAGGAATTGCTTTGGGCTGCGTATATCATCTGTTTAGGCTTAATTTTCTGTTCCTTTTTCTTTTTCAGGTTCCTTTTGCAGAGGCCAGTAAGGACTGGATGACATGAATCCTGATATTTCCAGGTACGATGTAGCAGGTGGGCATTTGGAGCTACAGTTTGATCAGCTTGAACTTGACCTTTGCCTGCCCCAGGCCACTTGTGATTTTCTCTTGGATCTTGAGCCTGCACAGATGATTTTGAAGCCAGGCAGTGAATTGCACAGAGGAACTGATGTGGGGTAAAATCACCCCTAAGTAGAAAAGGGAAAAGGTTTGTTTGAACCCAAATGTTTTTCTCAGCCTGGTTCTCTGTGCAGCCTCGCCAGTTCTTGTGTTGAGCACGGAGAGGCAGTGGCAGTGAAGGAGGAGAAATGGTCAGGAATGGGTGGAGGCCAGGGTCCAGTCTTTGATGACACTGTTGGTTTACACTGGCTCTAAGTTACAAGGAACCTGTCTCAGCAGGGGAATCTTCATGTTGGAAAGAGCAGCAGTTCCATTCTAAGGATCGTAGTGGATCTCCCCACCCATTGATGTAATCTTAAAGGAAACATGTCCATTTCTTTCCCCTCTGTGGTTGCCTGTGCTCCAGTCCTGGGCTTTGTTCATGTGAAAGCAAGCTCAGAAGAAAGGAGATTATAGAATCTCAAAGGACTAACATGCACAAGTCAAAACAAATAGTCCCATCTTGGTCCTCTGTACTGTGTGTTCTTAGTAACATGTACCTGTTCTCTGAAATGCTGAAAATTGAGTCTTTATCTCGTAGCACTGTCTGGAAAATCACATTTGTTTAAATTTAGACTCACTGGATGTATCCAAACATTAAATGGCATAGCAAGTACACACTAAAATCCAGTGTAAAGAGGAGTGTGCAGTTTTGAACTGACTCCACTTTAGCTGTGAATTTAGAGCCTGTTGATAAGAATAGGAGTATCATAAGATTTCCAGAGTTAGGATTGCTTATTGTGCTCTGTGTTTTATCTCCTGCTTGTATTTCTAATGTCTGTTCCAGGTTTCTTCCCTGTAGGAGAAAAGCCATGCTTTCACCTAAAGGAAAAGGGGAAGCCAGAAGTCTCTATCTGATACAAGAGCTTGCTTAAAAATAGATAGCTCTTTAGAAAGTCAAAATCTTGTAATTATTTCCTACTATTAAATTAATTATCCTCATTCTAGTAAATATTTATAGGGTAACTGAACACTTCAGTGGAATGTGTCACAGGTTTGGAGTTTATAGCACCATTTCAACCTGCCACACACTGCAGGTTGTGTGGTAAAAGCTCCAGTTTACAGAGTCCCAACACCTGGACTAAACCTGATAGGAGGCACCCAGGAAACTCTGCCAGGGGCTGGGCACTGCCCCCTGCCCAGCAGCGTGTTCTGCTCTGTCGAGGGCTCAGTGCCAGGAGCTGATGCCTAGCCCAGGCTGGGCTCTGGTGCAAAGCTGCCATGAAGGGCTGAGTGCTGCACCCAGGCCATCAGAGGAGCAGGCAGAGCTCCTCTCTGGGCCTGACTCGGTGGTCCTGGCCTCACACACACTGACCTGGTAGCTGTGGGCTGATTTCCCCCTTAACTTGGTGCCTGCAAATCCGTGTTCCATGGCCTCGACCAACCTCCTCATTCAAATAAAGGTTTGCCTTTCATTGTGGGTCTCCCCTGTCTGTGTGTATTCATGTTTAGTGTATCTGTATTGAAGGTTTCATATTTAAGCCTACTGGCATTCCATGGCAGGTTCTTCTCAAATAAAAAGGAAACAAATGTCATTGCTTTCCCAGTTGTGAAAAGGAACTGAAGACTCTTCTGTTGGTCATGATTTACTACTTTACTGAGGAATACACCTCAGCATGTTTGTCCAGAATTACACAGCAATGTCAGGAATGCAGTGCATGTTCCCCACTCCTTTTCCAATATGCTTTAGCTTTAATTAATTCCGGAATAGCTTTCATTTGGAAAAAATAGGAAATACATTCAAAGAGGACCAACTGTAGTAATTCCATTAACTTCAAGATAGATTGATTCAGCTTTTACCAAAACTGTTTCTGATAACAACTAGTTTCTTTGTTTCAAAAGTCAGTTCCAAAAATTCTTCAAATATTTTGCTTTGTGAGGTTGCTGCACTGGTGGCCACAGGTATGGCATATGCCTTCCAACCCAACAAGTGCCAAGGCTTTCAATCAAATCAGATAAGGAAAAAGAAATTGTGAAAGAGGTAAACTACTGGCTATGTTCAAATTTATTTTTTTTTTAATAAGCAGTGTTACTTTTACTCCTGGGGTACTGTAAGAGCTTTTGGGCTAACAGGTTCCTTATTGCTCATTTGCCTGTCTTCATATATGTGTGGAAGATCCTTCTGCAGGCTTTGAAAGATGATTTGTCGGAGTTTGTGTTTAATGTTTTTAAAGAAAATATCAGAGGAATTTTTCTGTTTAGAGATGATACCGAAGTAAAAATATGAAAGCAGAATTCCCAAAATAATCATTTCTGTGTGACTTTTCTTGTAAAGTTATTTGTGGTGAATTGAAGCAAGGAGAGAGTGACCCTTAGTATCTGTGTTTT
>NW_020961142.1:0-6804 GCF_003031625.1 Empidonax traillii | reverse complement strand
GCTCCCTTCTCCTGCCTGCCCTTGCTGCCTGCAGCTCCTGCCCTGCTCTGCCATAGGGCCACTTCCTCTGCCCTGCAGGCACTGGGAGAGCCCTTCTGAAAGATCCTACAAGCTGGGGGATGTGGCAGCTTTAGCAGATCCCTGCAGGAAGGGAAGTTTCAGTGTCCTCCAGCCAGAGAATTCTTCCTTCAAATCCTGGCAAGGTTTCTCCTGCAGTGAGAGCTCAGTCCCCTGCCAGCCCAGGCTGCCTCTCATCTCTCTGCCTTCTCTCCTGTGCCCTGGGTGCTGCAGGCAGTGCCCTCAGCCCTGCTGGGTTGTGAAGAGGAGCTGCTCCTGGGCAGAGATGTATCTTTGAAGCTGTTCTTGGTTGCCAGGAGCTCCCTGTGTGCCAGAAGCCCGGCCCAGCTCAGCAGCACAGCAACAGCCCCAGGCATTTCATCAGCCTCGGGGGCTTTGTGGATGAGTCCCTGAACATCAGACCTTGGGGAGAGTTGCAGGAACCTCTTGAGAAACCAAAGTGAGATTCAAACTGGAAAGTTTCTTGTAGTGTTAATGGGTCCCACGGAGGGATCCAACTGAGAAAAGTTTTGTTAGAGCACAAACCTGGAAACTGTGATGACAGGTCAGAGAATCACAAAATCATCAAGGTTGGAAGAGACCTTTAATATCTTTTTGTCCAACTGTCAACCACAACCTCCATAATCATTCTTAAACCATATACAGATGCTATCTGAATGCTTCCAGAGACTCAATGACTTTTCTAGGAATCTTCTTCCAGTACCTAAACATTTAGTGAAAATGAATCCAGAGGCTCAAGATACATTGCTTCTAAAAATGGCACTAAAACAATCAAAGATTGTCAAGAAATATTAAGGTCCCTCAAAGATCCCACTTCAATGGACACGGTTAAGGTGTCTCCCAGTGTAGGATCCAACACGTACAAAAAATCCCTACTAACTGAAGTCCTGGCAGTGCAACAACAACAGAAGGAGGCTCCGTGTCACCACTGCTGGAAAATACATTTTAACTGGGGCTGCTCCATCTAATAATAACACAGGGTTAAGTTATCCCACAATCAGTGACTGTAGACAACCCGAAGGCATTAGAAGTGACTGTAAAAGCTCTATTTCCACCCGTGGAGCAAGACACAGAAACACCCATTGCCAATTTAACCCCCATTGCTGTAGGGGGGGACACTTTGGACTCTGTGCTGATGGTCCAGTGGTCACAGTCCATTTTACTCCATCAGCCAATGCTAACCTGCAGGGTATTTTTTCCCAAGACTAACCAAAGTGTTTGAGTTCAAGGTCTTACAGACACAGGAGCAGACGTCACAATCTTTGCAGAGAGCGACTGGCCGAAGGAATGGAGCACTACGGAGCCCTGCATCGACATCAAAGGGGTAGGAGGAGCCCAGACACCGCTCCAAAGTGTCTCCACTTTCCTGATCGAAGGACCAGAAGGTAAAACTGCCTCAGCAAAGCCCTCTGTCCTTAATATCCCAATGACTCTCTGGGGCAGAGATATGATAGGACAATGGGGAGTCCAAGTAACTACCTCAAATTTAAAGGCCACTGGTGAACCACAGTATCCTGCCGTCACAAAGCTCTGACCAGCCATTCTGGGTATTCCAGTGGCCCCTAAAGGGAGAGAAATTGTGGCAAATCAGTCAATGAGTACCTGAAAAACTAGCAAAGATATGTATCGTGCTAACTGATAGTCCCTAGAATTTCCCCATTTTTACCATACGGAAGTCCAATGGAAAGTGGAGACTGCTATGGCTTTTAAGATAAATCAATAAACCAATAGAGCCGATATGGGCTCTCCAGCCAGGATTTCCATCACTACAATGAGACCTTCAAAGTGGCCTATTGTTCTTATTGATATAAAAGATCGTTTCTTTAACATTGCATTAAACCCTAAAGACTCTCGTAGGTTGGTGTTTACAGTGCCTTCCATCAACGCAGCAGAACCATCTCAGCGCTATCACTGGACAGTCCTCCCACAAGGAAGGAGGAACAGCCCCTCTGTTTGCCAAAGAGTCGCTGCAGACGTGTTATCCCCAACCCATCGACAGTGTCCTGATACCATCGTATCTCACTCTAGGGACGATCTCTTGCTGGCAGCGCAATCCGAGGGACAACTCCTGCAAGTGCATTTGTCTGTGAAAACTGCGCTATTGACACATGATCTGAAATTGCAGCGGGGAAAGGACAAGTGACAGTTCCATGGAAATACCTTGGATTTCAAATGAAGAACACCACTCTTCAGCCCCATACTGTTACTTACTACACTGACATCCACTCCTTAAATGATTTGCAGTCGCTACTGGGCTTAATCAGTTGGGTTAGGCCTCTGTTAGGTGTAACAACAGACACCCTGAAACCGCTCTTTCAGCTCCTGGAAGGGGAGGCAGACTTAACCTGTCCTCAGTGCTTAACACTGGCAGCCCTGGCAGTATTAAAGGAAATAAATCAAAGACTGAGTTCCTGTCAGAGAAAAAGAAAAGTGTGTGGGTTACCTGTTGTTTTAGTAATTTTTAAAAGTATCAAACAACCTTATGCTCTAATAGGATAATTAGAATTAAAAGGCAAAGACTTTCTGTTATGGGAATGGGTTTTTTGAAGCTTCAAGTTTTCCAAACCCATTACTACAAATCCTGAGTAGTTCTCCAAAGTCTTCCACAAATGCAGATTACGGCTTTGGGAACTCTTGGGGAGGTATACAGAAATTTTTTATGTTCCTCTGTGTACTGTTCAACTAACTCAATTGCAGATTCATAGCTCTGATTTTCAGTTAGCCATTGCTGATTGCAGGGGTCAATTTTCAGTTCACCTTCCCTCTATTCCTTTTTTGCAGCTGCTAGCCCTTACTCAGCCAGAGCTAACACACAACTATTGTCCTGTTCCACTAACAAGTGCTAGAACTGTGCTCACAGATGGTTCTGGCAGAACGTCTAAGGCAGCAGTCACCTGGCTCAGAGCAGGAAAATGGGTATATGACACGCACAAGGTAAGAGGTTCCTCTCAGACAGCAGAGCTCTCTGCAGTCATACCTGCTTTTACACTGTTTCCTGAGCCTTGAAAGATTGTTTCCCATTCAGCCTCGGTCATTGGAGCAGTCTAATAAATTGAGAATTCGTCCATAAAAGATATCTCCCAACTACAATGAGCTCATATGTTCAAACCATTACTGTATGAAATTAGTCACCGTAAACACAAATTACACATAATCCACATTAGTTCTTGCACTTCTCTCCCAGGACCCATCCCAGCAGGAAATCATGTGGCAGATCAAATAGCTGATACAGGGCACCTTGTCCAAACTGCAGTAGTATCAAACAATTTTGAAAAAGTAAAGTTGTCCCACAGCTTTATTCACTAAAATGCAAAATCCCTCAAAAAACACATTCCACCTTACACTATCTCAAGCCAGAGCAATTATTTCTGTGTGCCCCAGCTACCAGAGACTCCTTTCCTCTATAATCCTAGGGGGTAAAACCTTCGTGGAAATAACCCACTTGACATCTGGCAAATCGGGCATAACGCATTATTCACCATTTGGAAAATTAAAACACATCCATGTGTCCATTGACACGTGTTGTGGTGGCAATGCAGCAGCAGCACGTGCAGGAGAAAAGGCCAAGATGTCAACAAACACCTTCTATCTGCAATATCAGTCCTTGGCATCCCCAAAACGATAAAAACAGATAATGGACCAGCATACACTTCTCACTCTTTAAAAGAGTTTTTCAACATGTGGGGCATCCCTCATGTCACAGAGATCCCCCACTCCCCCACTGGTCAAGCAGTGCTAGAGCGTGCTCATCAAACACTCAAGGATATGTAACCAAACAACAAAAAACCCCAATTGGACTGAGATGGTGAGTGTGGGAATGGTTGGGGTTTGGCTGATGTGCTGCTCAAGTCATGCTTTGATTTTGGTTTCCTTTCTTGGAGCTGAGGAAGAGAAGAAACCCAGGGACTGCAGGAACCCCTGAGCCAGCCCAAGGGACGTGCTTTTGGAAGGTGGATGGACAGGCCCAGCTCTCTGCAAGATAAGTGGAGGGCTCTGAGCCAGAGAGGGGGATGAGAGCCGGGTACAGGCTTGGGAATTGCCGGGAGGGCTTTTGAAATGAGCGTAGGGAAGAACAAGTCTAAGAACAAGTCCCTTAGGAGAGGGAAGTGGAGAGGCTGAGTTTTGACCCCAGCACTGGGGTGTGCAGGGCAGAGTAGAGAATCTCCCCCATGTAAGATTCTTGTGGGTCCATCTTTGCAGTTCTGACAGGCACTGCTTGTCACGGCCTATCCTCTCCATTCCAGAACAGGCCCTGGCAACCAAAGAACCAACACCCCACACCAGCACAGTCAGACCCACCCATGTGCTTTGAGCCCTTTTGTGATGTCACGGCCTATCCTGTCCATTCTGGAATAGCCTGTGGATACCAAAAAACCAAGCCCCTACCATGTGACAGTTCAACCCTATCCGTGTTCCAAAGACACCTTTGTGATGTCACAGCCCATCCTCTCCATACTGGAACGGCCCCTGGAAACCAAAAAGCCAATGCCCCAAAACCCCGGAATGCAGCCCCATCCGTGTGTCCTGGGTACCTTTGTGATGTCACGGCCTGTCCTCTCCATTCTGGAATAGCCTCTGGAAACCAAAGAATCAACATCACAGAATGTCACAGTGCAGCCCCACCCATCTTCCATGGGCCCCTTTGTGATGTCACGGCCTTTCCCCCAGGAAAGAAAGCCTGTAACCTTTGGCTTTGAGGTTCAGTTGGTGGGGCACCTGGGCACTCCACGGGCAGCAAGAGCTTTCTGTCCTGCCACCTTTTGTCTGGAAAGAATGTTTGACCATATTCAATTTTGGGAGTCTCACTAGGAAGTTCAGTGCAGGGCTCCTGTCCCAGTTTAAAAGAGACACAGGTGTTTTTCTGAGGATGAGTTATGAGAAAAGACCAAAACTCCTCCCTCTAAGCAATTAAAAGGCTGAAATTAAGAGGTCCTGGTTGAAAGAAAAGAAATTATGGAAAAGGGAAAATAAGAGCCCTTTATTAAAAGATATCTATGCTTTGGCAGAAACAATGAAAGAAAAAAAAAAAAACAACCAAACAATACTCCTATACCCACCCAAAAATCCCCTTCAAAACAAACCAATAAACAAGGAAAGGACAAAAAGTCAACAGTTCAGTTTGTGCCCTTTGGTGCAATTCTAACCATGGGCAACAGGGGGTGCCGTTGGGTCACTAAAGATGCAGAACTTGTAGTGTCCTGTGCCAGTCACCAGGGGGCGCTGTTGGATCACTGCAGATGCTGAGCCTGCAGTTCTTTATGATGGCCAGCAGGGGGCGCTGTGGGATCACTGGTCATTGCCACGTGGGGGTAACACCCTCCGGGGTGTGTTGGAGAAACCAATAATGTGTTTCCCTCCCCTTCCCCACACACACTGGTAAAAGGGGAGAAAGAGAGAGAGAGGGGGGGAGAAAAAACCACAAAAAACCAAAAACAACAACCAAATAGTCCTCCCCAATGGGAAAAAAACCTCACTCTGTTTGGCTGGTCGAATTGTGCTGTTGAGTTTTCTTTTTCCCTTTGATGTGCACAAGGATCATGGCTAAGAAAAGAAATCAGCGGGAATGGGGAAGGGGAAAAAAAACTTCCCAAAATAGTTCCTCTCCAATGAAACTCCAAGCAAGATCCACAGCAGACAACCAAGCTGAGAACAAAAAAAAACAGCACTGAGATCTCCTCTGACCTTGTTCCAGCCTCAGCAGAAAGCCCGAACTCCTCTCCCCGTTTTCCAGGGAATGAGGAAGAAAAATAAAAAAACAAAGAGCTCCTAACCCCTGTTTACCAGGAGACGAGATTCCGAGCCCTTAACAAGGAAACAGGTTCCTTTCTGCTCTTTAAGTGCCCCCTTAACAGCTCTGCATGCAGTAGGCAGAGGGGAGGGAAAAAAAATCCTACTGATTTTCTAAGAACCAGCAACACCATGACCAGAACCATCCAGTTTGCAACACTCCAAAGAGCGTCACTGGTGCCCAGGACAATTTTGATCCCCCTCAACAAACACTCCTCCAGCTGTGACCCTTGTCTGGTGGGAAACACAAAGGAATGTGTGGGAGGGTTTCTCTCAGAACAGGGGGAATTTTGGAGAGGGACCTTTACACACCCAGATCTTGATGTGTCCACACATCTCTGCCTGGGTGTGGGTGTGAATTGACTGTGGTGTGTGTGTTGTTATTGGGAATCTATAATTCAGTCACAGTTCAATTGCACAAATTATATTGAATCACTTGTTAACTGTGAAGTTGGTCAGTGATTAATCACTACTAATCTCTTTTGCCCCCTTATCTTTCTGTTCAAATCCTTTGCACCCTGACCCTCCTATATCCCAAGGCTCTTTGCAAATCACTCCCTTTCATTAAAAATTATATTTTTGTGACTTCCACTTTAAAATCTTCCTCCTTAGCTAAACTACAAAACAACTCCAATTAGTCGTTGAAGACTTGAAAACATTAGGATAATTAAAGGAAAGAAAATAATTTGTTTGTCTGTATTTTAATGAGCCCCACAGTGTGTTTAGAGACAAGTCCATTGTCCTCAGCTACTGAGAGAAGATTGAAGAAGCTGCTCAAGAAGTCAGAAGCCAAACTCCCAGTGCCTTGAAGCATTGCTGGGCCCCACTGAGGGCAGGCACTGACAAAGCCTCCCCAGGGACTCCTGAGAGCAGATCCTTGCAGGCCAGGAGTGCAGGCAGACAAAGGCTCTGGGCAGTGTCACAATGGTCCCCTGATTC
>NW_020961141.1:0-6804 GCF_003031625.1 Empidonax traillii | reverse complement strand
GAGGTTCTGGGGGGCTTCTGAGGGGGAGCTTGATGCCTTGGTGACAGTTGGGTGTGTTCTGAGGGGTGGGGGGGGACAACAGGATGGACAGGGGGACACATCCCCCATGGCAGCCAGTGGCCCCCACCAACCTGGGAGGGGTCCATGCCAGTCTAAGGGGGGTTCATGCCCAGCTGGGAGACCCCCGAGCCCCCCACCACTTCATTCTTGGGGGCTTTAACGCAGCGGCTCTTCCTCTTGGGTACCCCCAAAGCGCATCTTGGGGCCCTCTCAGGGTGTGCAGTGGGATTTTGGCTGGGAGGGGGGTGGGGGGGAGTCTCCTGGTGAGGGGTGAGGTGCCATCATGCCCCCCTGACCCCTGCCAGCCCCCCCCGTGTCCCGTGCTATGAGCGTTCGCCGTGACTTCTCCGCGAGCAGCTGCAAATGAAAATGGAGGATATGTCTTTGTCTGGCCTGGATAACAGCAAACTGGAGGTGAGCTGCCCACTCCCCGGGGGTCTGTGTGTCCCCTGGGGTGTCACTCTGTCCCCCCCCCATCACTAACAGCCCCCCATCTGGCCCCCCCAGGCCATTGCACACGAGATCTACACGGAGTTGGTGGAAGATGCCTGCCTGGGGCTCTGCTTCGAGGTGCACCGGGCTGTCAAGTGTGGGTACTTCTTCCTGGATGACACAGACCCCGACAGCATGAAGGACTTTGGTGAGCCCCCTAAATTCCCCCTGGGTTTGAGGTGACACTGGTGACAAGAACACAGCCAGCCCTCTGCTCCCAATGCCACTGGAAAGGCCGTGGGGGAATTGGTGGTCTCCAGGCACAGGGGGTTGGGTTTAAGGGGTGTTGAGGGGGATTAAACACCCGAATGTCCCCCTGGCAGTGACCAAACTGTCCCAGAGGGGTAAATGTGGGGTGAACTGAACCCCAAAACATGGTGCTGGGCCCTGAGGGGGGCACAGCTGTGGTGGGAGGGGAGTGAAGACCTCCCCTGACTATGTTGCTGCTGGTCTCAGTCCCCCCAGAAGCTGCCTTGAGGCTCTTGGGGAGCATCTGGTAGCCCAAAGGATCCCCCTCAGAGCAGAAGAGATGTCTCGGGAGGGTCTGGCAGCCCAAAGGAAGGGTCTGGCAGCCCAAAGCTTCCCCTTAGAGCAGAGCAGGGATCTCAGGGCAGGGTCTGAGCATGTGTGTCCTCCCACCCCGCAGAGATCGTGGACCAGCCGGGCGTGGACATCTTCGGGCAGGTGTACAACCAGTGGAAGAACAAGGAGTGCGTGTGCCCCAACTGCAGCCGCAGCATCGCCGCCTCCCGCTTCGCCCCCCACCTGGAGAAGTGCCTGGGCATGGGCCGCAACAGCAGCCGCATCGCCAACCGCAGGTGGGCACCACCCCACCCCACAGGGAGAACAAACTGCAGATCCTGGGTCCCCTGTCCCACCCTGCTCTCGCTGAGGGGTCCCTCTCTGCATCTGGGGGTGCCAGGGGGAGGTGGGAAGTGCAGGATGGATCCTGGGGAGCCAGGGACGGTGCAGGGCGGATGGGAGGGCACGGGACAGATCCTGGGGCTCCATGGAGGGTCCATGGGACAGGTCCTGACCATGACCCCCCTCCCCTCCCCGCACAGGATCGCGAGCAGCAACAACCTGAACAAGTCGGAGAGTGACCAGGAGGACAACGATGACATCAACGACAACGACTGGTCCTACGGCTCTGAGAAGAAAGGTGAGGGGTCCCTGGTTCCCTCAGGGGTGGGGGATGTGTCCTGCCTGCCCCGTGGCCCTTGAACCCAGCCCTGGGTGGGTGTGGGGGGTTCTCAAGACCCTGGGCTTGCAAATCCACCAGAAAAGGTCAAATCTGTCTGTTCTCTGTCTCTCCCCGTAGCAAAGAAGAGGAAATCGGATAAGGTGAGGGGGCAGGGGGTGCTGGGAGGTGGGGGGGGGCCATGGGGGGGACACAGGACACCCCCCAACACCCCCCTCTTGTTGCAGAACCCCAACTCGCCCCGCAGGTCCAAGTCCCTGAAACACAAAAATGGTGAGGGGGTGGGGCTTGCACTGCTGGGGGTGGAGCTTGCACTACTGGGGGTGGAGCTTGCACTACTGGGGGTGGGGCTTATACATTGGGGAGGGGCTTACACTGCCTGGGATGGGGCATCTGTGGGGGCAGAGAGTTGCAGGAGGGCTTGGGGTAGGAGCAGGGTTTTGGGGTGGAGGGGGCGTTTGGGTGGGACGGATGTGAATGAGGGTGGAGTATTTTGGATGGGTGGGGCATAAAGTGGGGCAGGTATTTGGAGTGGGTGGGGCTTGTGGGGAGGTGGGGCTCTCAGTATGGTGGCAGTGGGAGGGGGCACTGGGGGTCCTGTGGGGGGCCAGGCCGCAGGCAGGACCCCCCCTCATCCCCCCTCACCCCTCCTCTCTCGCAGGCGAGATCGGCGGGAACCCCGATCCCTTCAAGGTGAGCCCAGGAGAAACAGCACCTGATCCCTCCTCTGCACCCCCAGGGGGGGTCTTGTTGCCCCCTTGGGAGGGTCCCCTCTGTTCCCCCCCAAGCCCTGACCCCGCTCTCTGCCCCCCCAGTACAGCAACTCGGCAGGAATCAACTATGAGACGCTGGGCCCCGAGGAACTGCGGACACTGCTCACCACGGTGTGGGACTGGGGGGCATTGGGGGGCTCAAGAGGGACCCTATCCCTGGCCAGACAGGGGGCATGGGGGCTGGGACCCCTGGGATCTTACCCAGCTCAGCTCCATCTCACTGGTGCTGGTTAGAGGCTGGGAGCAGGGATGTGCAGTGGGTCTGATCCTGGGGGATGTGGTGGCTGCTCTCTCTGTGGGGATGGGACAGCACTGGGAAGTTGGGAGGTCCCTGGGATTGGGGTCCCCAGGGCTGTGATGGTAGAGCACAGCCCAGGGATCACTCACCTGTCCCCCCTCTCGCCTGTCCCTTCCCTCCCCAGCAATGCGGGGTCATCTCCGAGCACACCAAGAAGATGTGCACCAGGTGAGAGCATCCCGGGATGGCATCCCTGCAGGGCTCTGGGGGGGCTTCGTGGGGATCCCCAACGTGCCTGGATCCCCACAGGATGGGGGGGAACATCTGGCTGAGCCCTGTGTGCCATCCCCCAGGTCCCTGCGGTGTCCCCAGCACACGGATGAGCAGCGCAGGGCGGTCCGGGTTTACCTCCTCGGTCCCTCCGCGTAAGTGGATGCAGCCTTGGGGGTCCCCAAGGTCCTGGGGTGACTGTCCTGTGTGACAGGGACTTGGAGGGGGGGCTGCACGGGTTGCTCAGATGGGGCTGGGGACGGGGATACCCCTAGAAAGGCCGGGAGGGGACGGGAGCCTAGGGCTGGGGTTGGGATGTGCAGTGGTGGGGAGCTGGGACGAGCACGGGGCATCCCCCTGGCATTGGGAGGGGCTCTATCCCCCCATACCAAGGGCTGGGGACCCCCTGACACCTGTGCCCAGGTCCCTGCCCGAGGCAGAGGCCGGCGTGGAGAACGACAGCTTCGAGGTGGCCGAGAGCCAGGCCCTCATGAGCCGCCTGCAGTGGGACGGCTCCTCCGACATCTCCCCCTCCGACTCGGCCTCCTCCAAAGCCAGTGAGTGTTTGGGGGGCTGGGGGGAAAATCTGGGGGTGCAGACCTTTCCATGGGGCAAATCTGGGGGCAGACTCCCCTCTGAGTGGGAAATCCTGAGGGGGGGCAAATCCTGGGGCACAGAGCCTTTTGTGGGGCACGTTCGGGGGGACAGAAGCCTCTGAGGGACAAAACTTGGGGTACAGACCCCTCTGTGGGGGCAAAACTGGCTCTTCTGGTGTCACAAACAGACCATGGCTCCAAAACCTGGAGCATGTGGGACATCTCACCCACCGTCCCAGTGTGGGGGAAATGTTTTTGGGTACGTTGTCCTGGGTGTGGATTGGTGATGGGGGGGGAATCCTCTCTGTTTTGTGGGGGCCCATCTCCTCCCTGACACTCCCATTTCTTCCCTTTCTCGCCTTTCCCAGGTACAAACAACTCCGAGTCCCGCAAGACCAAGAAGAAGAAGCCCCACCTGGGCCTGGTGAGCGGCGCCCCAGGGCTCGGCTCCAGCAAGAAGAAGAAGCCCAAGCCCCCCGCCCCCCACACCCCCAGCATCTACGACGACATCAACTGAGCCCCCCAGAGCCTGGGGGGGGGGCCAGGATGGACAGACGGACGGCCACGGGCCAGGGCAGCCCCCCCAGAGCCCCCTGGTTTGGACACAAAGCGGGTACTTGGGGCACGGAGGACTCGGCCGTCGTTGGAGTGGGGCTGGATTTGGGGAGCCCCCACTAGTGCCCCCTTCCTCCCCCCCTGCCCCGGTGCCTCTATTTATTCTGTGACAGTTTTTGTACGTGGGGCTCCCGTCGGGGCGCTGAGGGGGCGCCTGGCTCGGACATGGGGGTACAACCACCCCCTTCCCCTCCCCGGTGCCCCCCAAACCCAGCTGTGCCCCCTCCCACACCCGCTCCTTGCTTACCCCAGCGGGGTGGGGGGCACCTGAACCCCCCCGGCAGGTCCAGGCCTGGGTGAGGGGGGTGTGAATCCCCTCTGCTGCAGGGTTTTGGGGTGAGCCCCCCACCCTGGGGCTGCCCCCCCGTCCCTGCCCCGGGCTGGCTCTCGCTGGTCGGGCTGGCTCAGGAGTGGGGGGCATGCTGGAGGTGGGGGTGTTTCCCACTCAGAGGACAAGTGGGGACCCCCTCACTCCCCTCATCTGTTCAGCTGTGTCTGGATTCAGCTGCTGGGGGCCTGGCAGTGCCCTCACAGGGGGGCTTTGGGGGGGCTGCATGCTGCATCCTTCATGTTTGGGGCTGTTTGTGGGGGGCTCTGGAGGTGGGGGGGTAGCTGCTGTGACTGTCCCTGCGCCAAACTGTGTGGGGAGGGGGGGCCCCAACCTGCCAGGGACAGCCTGGGGGGGCTGAGAGTGGAGCAAAATGGGGGGGGGTAGGCACAGCCCTGCTTCAAGGCAGAGCCCCCCCTGCCCCTCATATCCCCAGGGCAGCTCTGTTGTCCCACTCCCCGCATGCCCGGGGACCTGCTGCTGCAGTCAGGGGTGTCATTAGGGACCCCCCACCAGCTCTGGCTGGTGTTTGCACCCCCACAGGCTCTGCTTTTGGCTCGGGGAGGGGGGGGCCGGGACCAGCGCCCCGCTGTGCAGGCTGGGGGGGGGGACAGGTCCCTCTGGCTGGATCCAGGTCACCCCCAGCCCTGTGATATCCCCCCCATCCTGAGCTGTTCTCCATCACAGGGGTTGTGCCAGGGACAGGGTTGGCTCTGTCCCCTCCATTGTTCCCTGCCATGGCTGTCTGACCCTCCCCTTGGCCCTGTGTCCCTGGGGGGGCAGTTTGTCTGTCCCCCCACCCCAGTGCCGTGGCTCATCCTCTCGGTGGGGCTCACAAATTATGGTGCTCTCGACTCTGGATTCACTATTGTTTTCAAACTGCTGCTAAAGGCTGGGCTGGGGGGGTCCCACAGAGCCCTGGGCACCCCAAAACGCTGCGGGGGGCCCCTCCTCACTGCATGGGGACCCCCGTGTGGCCCCTCCCGGTGTGGCTTTGGGGCTGGGGGGGCCTGGCCACCGGAGCACACCGAGCTGGCCTTAGTGTGCCCCGGGGCCTGAGGATGGGGGTGTGGGCACCCAAAAACACAGGGGGTCACCCTGACCCCCTCCCCAGCTGCCTGGGGAGGGCACAGCGTGCTGGGGGCTCGTGTAGGGGGGAAAAGCTTGAGCCCCTCCGGCTGTGGGAGAGGCGCCGCAAATTTGGGGTCCAAGGGATGTATTTGGGCTTGGTTGGGGGGGGTGGATGTGCCCTGTGACCCCCCCAGGTCAGTGTCCTCACCCCCCACTCCCCAGTGTTTCTGCGTGTCCCCCCTCCCTGGGGGGAGCTGAGCCCTTGTGAGGTCTGTATGTCCTGTGAGTGGGTTGTGGCTGCCCCTGTAAATAAAACTGCATCTTGACTTGGTATCCCTGACATTAATTACGGCTGGTTAATTAAGCAAGGCTGTTACTCCCCTCTCCCCCACGACTCCATTTACCTCGTGTGGGGCTGGATTTGTTTTTATAACCCCCCCTCAAAGCACAGGAGGGGAGAATAAGCAGCCCCAGAGTGGGAAGGTGAGTGCTGGGGTGACTTGACACCCTTTATTTGCTTTAAAAAGTCCTTGGGAAAAAGCCACAGCCTGTTCCAGTGCTGTCCCACTCCCCCAGAGCTGGGATTGGGAATGGGAAAGGGAGGAATGGAATTCTGAGGTGGGGCGGGGGGGGGCACAGCCCCTTTTGGGGGGGGATAAAGTCCGGCAGCGAGGGGACAGGGACACTCGGACCTCCCCAGCTCCGTCCTGCCTCATCCTGACTGTCCATACACCCCGAAGGCCAGGAAGGTGACCAGGACAGTGACCCCAATCAGGGACACGGTGGCCGGGGCGGTGAAGAGCTGCCGGTAGTTGACACGGAAATACCACCCGAGCGCCAGCACCACCATGACCGTGGGGACCATGAGGGTGCCCCCACCCAGGGGCAGCCCCGGGGCTGTGGGGACGGCAGGGACAGGGTCGGGCAGGGCGGGGGTGGCCGCGGTGGCCCCCCGGGAGCGATGGCAGTGGATGACACAGTTGTCCGTGATGCGGAGCGAGCGCAGCGTCCGCGCCTGGTCCTGCAGCAGCTGCCCGCGGTAGATGAGCTTCATCTGGCTCTCCTGACCCGGGAAGTATTTGCTGTGGGAGGAGGGCAGAGGTTGGAGGTGACAGAGAAGGGGTTTGTGGATACACCTGAGGTTGGTGGAAATGGGGAGG
>NW_020961140.1:7855-9777 GCF_003031625.1 Empidonax traillii | reverse complement strand
CACTGTCTCTTCGATCAGTACAAAGTCCTGCTCTGAGAGGGAGGGTTTTCTCTCAGCTACAGCCAGCTCCTTTGGTCTGTGAGAACGGGAGGGAGAAACAAGTCTTTAAGAGCAAAAGAGTCTCATTTCCAAAACCAAGACTACATCCTATGTCCCACAGATGGCAGTTGAAGTGACTTGCAACAGCCTTCTAGTTCCATGTAAGGAATGCTGGAATTCCTGACTAGAGTTGAGACGCTCTTTGTCCTTGATGCAGGTGAAAGCCTCGTCATTGAGAAAGGAAAACAAGCTTCCAGAAATCATGGACCTTTTCCAGGAAGCTCAGGCATTCTCAAGTGAACAGCTTCCTGCCTGCTAGGTCTTATTCTCCTTTTTGATACACTGCACAATTCCTCTTGCCTTCAGTGGGAAACAATGAAAGAGCCTGCAGGCTCTCTGGGGAGGAGACCTGTAGGACTTTCCAGTCCTGTAATCCCAGGATCAATCACAGGGTGATTCAGGCCAGCCGGGATTTCAGGAGGCCTACAGCCCAATCTTGGGCTCCAAGTCCAGGAACCTCTGTTCTTTCAGCCTCTCTCTGTCCCCAGCTCCTCTGGTCTCCTTTGGATTGATTGTTTCCAAGGTTCATAGAGCAAGCACAAGGACACAGCTGTGCTGTATGTCAGGAGGCAACCACACCTGCCCACGTGCTCCCTTCTCCCGTCCACGCTACAAATGACGAGCAGGGAAAGTTCCTTCTTTGATGGGGGGGCCTGCTAAAGCCCAGCAGTGCCCACCCCTGCCCAGAGAAAGCAAGAAAGCTTAACACTCACAGGAGCTCCTGGACACTGAGCCCTCCTTCCATCCTCTCCTGCCACTCCGTCTGGGCTGTGGAGTCCTGACCGGCAGAAAGCTCTTCTGTCAGGGCCTGCAAAATGACCCTGAAGTTGGTATGTACGTGTCTCAACAGAAGCAGGGAGCATTTCCCTTCTCTGATCTCTTCAACTGACTTCCCCTCAGTCTTTCAAGCTTTAGGGAGTGGCCCTTAAGGACTCCCTGCCAGCCTGCACACCCAGACCCTTCCCTGTGCAATGCAGAGCTGTGTCGGATTCTTCTCCCCTGCCTTGGGGCATGTCAAAGTTCGGGCTGTGGTCTAAGTTTTGCCAGGAACTACTTCGATAGTCAATGGAGAGGGGCAGCTCTCTCCAGGGGAAGTGTCACCTACGTATCCTGCAAGGCCATGAACTGCGTCTTTGGACCGCTCTGTGCGCTGTCGACAGGGAGCCTGCACAGACACTGTGCACAAACCTGCTCCCTTTGACACTGGCAGCATGCAAGGACATCGTGCTGCCTCTTGTCTGGGACCAAAAGAGATTCACGGGCCAGTCAGGATAGCAGGAGACTGATGGCTCCACGTGGAGGTTCAGAACCCACTTCCCAGGTGTCAGGGGCTGCGGGGAAGCGCTGGAGTCGAGGAGAAACTCCAGCCCTCAGAACCTTCAGCCACAAAGGGCAAACGCTGTCTGAGCAGGAGCTTACAGCTCTGCACTGCACCAGAGACAGTGCCAACCAAAGCTGCCACTTACTGCTTCGCGGTGGTCAAGCCGTGGAGTGGCAACACGTGGAAATTCCTTGGCATCGCCCTCCTCTTTAGCCTCATCTTCAGGAAAAGCAAGAGCCAGAGGAGGTTCTGATGCTGGTGTTGTGCTCTGTGGACAGACAGCAGCGTGAGGGACAGGGAGGAAGCTGTCTTGCAGAACCTGATTTCTCTTGAGCTTCTATTTCCAGCTGGACAGCGGAGAAATCATGAAGTTTGATGAAAGGAGGATTCTAAGTCCTTCAAAGTCCCTTGGAATGGGTTAATTAGACCAATGAGATAGTAATGCATATTGCTGTGAATGAGATATTGCACCCTGGCTGGAATCAGCAATCAGTAACCTTGT
>NW_020961140.1:4890-6835 GCF_003031625.1 Empidonax traillii | reverse complement strand
TTTCCCTAACTCCTGCTATCTTTGTGGCAGTTTTGTTTCAAGATGCTGCACCTCGGAAAAGCCTCGACTTACTTGTCAGGTGAGTCAAAAAGTAGCCGGAATAGGCCAAAGAAAAAGCAGTGCAAACTGCTCCACAGAATGGCTCCATTGTCTGAGCAGTGCTGCACAAGTCCTCGGACCGTACAACACCGAGAGAAAAACAAAAGAACGCCCCCGTCAGGGTGCAAAGTGTTGGCTGAGACGCCTCGACCAGGAGGATCCTCCTGCACTGAGCCCGCCCAAGAGCTGCTCTGGACACGGAGGCCTCCCAGGCCCCAGGGTAACCTTGCCTTGACAGCACTGTGACGTGGCAACATGCCCTGACATCACAATGGCAGCGCTGCAGGTGGGTTTGGGAATTTATGCAGAGCAACCCAACCTTCCCTACAGCAAACGCAAAAGATGAGCCTGCAGAGTTCTGCTCTGTCCCAAAGCAGCACCAAACCCCCTCGTGGCCCACAAACTTGCATGGACGTGACAAGACTGTTCTCTATTGCTGGACAACACAGTGTGATTCAGGAGCTTCACAGTGGACTTTTTACACTTAGGAACTCAAACACATGTTGCTGAAATGATCACTGCTGTCTGATTGAAAGGGAACCCCCACTCCAATACAATTGGCTTTCAGCAGGCCAGGGAAGACCGCAGGGCAAAGGATCTGCCTTTCAGCTCTCACAGTCCTTACACTGAGGGGTAGCACAGCTGCTAAGGAGGTCTCTGTGGAGCTCTTGTAGGTTCTCTGCTGTAAAGAGAGAGAAACCAGGGGCTTGGAGAGCAGGCTGAGAGGTGGATGAATTCCTGGATGTATGGCTGTGAGTGGCAATGGAAGACTGATGTAATCGCTTAAAGCTCCATCTCTCCACTGAAACTGTTGAAGAAATTTGGCTTCAGTGTGCCAGGATGGCTCCCTACATTTGCCTGTCATTTTCCCCATTTACTGCACGGCAAACACTGACCAGTGACTTGTAGGGCTGGATGAAGGGAGAAGGATGCCTTCGTGGGGAAAGCCAAGTAACCTCTGT
The DNA here is from genome assembly GCF_003031625.1 of Empidonax traillii. NCBI lineage: Eukaryota > Metazoa > Chordata > Aves > Passeriformes > Tyrannidae > Empidonax > Empidonax traillii. The sequence goes on along the minus strand of NW_020961140.1, from coordinate 5,774 downwards.
CACCCTGCTGCTGCAGAACTCTGGCATGGCAAAGAAGCCCTTTGGGGCCTGTGACTCAACTCCAGGAACTTCCCTGGGCACATCTGGGAGGCACAGAGAACTGACTAGAATAGACACAGAGAGAAGGAAAAGCAAGTTAAACCCCAATGTGGGACGACTTAGAAGGCTGTGGTAGGAGGAAAGCAGTGGCCCCAAATAGGCAAGTGCCATTCAAAGGACGAGTTACGAGGCAGAGACCAAAGAGATCAGGGGGTGGGCAGGCCTTAGGAAGACAGTGTCAGGAAAAGAGAAAAACCAGAACCCTTGCAAAGTTTGAAAGCACTCTTAAACCTTCACTTCCTTTCAAGCCAGTTTTTTTGTCATGCGGAAAACTGCATTCCTGAGCATTATCAGTAAGGGACTGGAAAACTTCCCTTTGATTTCCCTTCTCAGTACCAAAATAAAATGAACAAAGACCTGGGCTTTTGCCAGTGGGAAATGGTTGCAAAGTGTTTCATTTCAACCCTTCTTTGCTCTTTGCTATGATGTTCTCATGTGCTCCTCCCACATTACCACTCTTGCTCTCTGTGTTCTGTGGGGTGATGTTTATCCTGCAGGGAGCCTGGGCTAAGGTTTTCATTCTGGTGTTTTGGGCAGCCCTGTCTCAGCCCGGGGCGAGGAAAGGAGACAACAGCACACAGGGGTTCATGCTCAGTCGAAGGCAGTAATGCTGTCCCTTTATTGAGGGGACACTCTCACTTATATAGGTTTGGGGGGAGAAGGTGTTAGAACTAGGGAGGAGCATGGGACTGACAGGAAGGTTCAACAAATAGGGAGTTTAGGGGACCAATCACAGAAACAGAGGGTGATGGCAGGACTGCCCACACTGCAGCAAATTCTTACCA
>NW_020961140.1:0-2214 GCF_003031625.1 Empidonax traillii | reverse complement strand
TGAGTGGCTGAGGGTGGAGGAGCCACCCCAGAGCCTCCTCCTGCACCGCCCCCTGCAATGAGTCACCTGCACACAGATGTTAATGTACCCCACGCTGCCTTGAAAAACAAAATCAATCTGGATACTGGACTGTGATGCAGGGTCTGTGCCAAATAGAGGGCTGATGAGCAGAGCCACCAGGCCTAGTGCTGGGAAGGGGCTGATTCAGACTTTATTAAGTAAAGGTAGAGTGGATTATATAAATAAGAATTACAGGGATTTGTGTTTTTTTACAACTGACTCAATGCTGTGCATGATCATGAGATGAAAATCTCATCCTTTAAAAGTGTGTGTTGTAATTTCATGGAGCTGGGTTGTTTCTTAAAAGTAAATAATAAAGAAATTTTTAAATTTATTTTTTTACATTCAAAAAAAAAAAAAGGTTGGATTTGATGATCTTGGAGGTCTCTTTCAACCCAGTTAACTCTATGATTCTATTATTCTATCCTAAAGTTTAATTAAGATTATCATATCAATGTTTTCTGTAATATTAATTATGTATATAATTGTATTTCCAACCTTCTATTAACCAGCAGCAAAGCACAAGGATGGAAGGATGGGATCTGCTTGGTATTTGTAGGGGGCTCGTTAATTTTGGGGGGTTCTGGCAACTTTTGTGGGGTGCTTCTGGCAGCTTTTTGGGTCTCGGCGCTGCTCCCACCCCACCTCAGAGGGGTGAGAAGGGCAGAGCTGGTGACCCTGGAAACACAAACCTGGTTGTGTTTGGCTACAAAACTCCCCCTGGGCTGGTTTGGCCTTTCTAGAGGCGACTTTGCAGCAGATCCCTGTGGATTTGTGCTCCTGGGAATGCTCCAAGACCGCAGGAAACATCTGCGATGGCACCGAGGCTTCTCTGGCCAAGAGGAGGATTTTAAGGCAGAAATCTCTTTGCCAGGATTCCAGCACGATCCCAGTTGCTCACAGCCACTCCCAGTCACTCCCAGTGTGGTTCCAGTTGCTCCCAGTTTATCCCAGTTGCACCTGCATGGTCCCAACTGCCCTCAGAATGCTCCCAGCCACTCCCAGTATGACCCCAGTCACCGTCACTGTGGGCCCAGTTGTCCCCAGCATGGGCCAAGCTGCTCCCAGTTGCCTCCAGCACAGATCCAGTCAATCCAAGTATGGTCCCAGTCTTCCCCCAGCAGGGTCCCAGTCAATCCCAGTTGCCCCTTGTAGATCCAGTCACTCCCAGTTGCTCCCAGTTGCCCCTTTCATGGTCCAAGTCACTCCCAGTGTGGTCCCAGTCACCCCCAGGATGGTTGCAGACTCTCCCAGTATATCCCAGTTGCCCTCAGCATGCTCGTAGTCATACCCAGTTACTTCCACTTGCCCCAGGATGTTTCCAGTTCCCATCACTGTGATCACAAGTCACTCCCAGTCTATGCCAGTTGACTCCAGCATGGACCTTGTCATTCCCAGTTACTCCCAGTTGCTTCCAGTATGATCCCAGTTGCTCTCAGTCACCCCCTGCATAGTTCCAGTTACTCCCAGTATGGTCCTGGGCACTGACAGTCACTCCCAGGGTGGTTCCAGTATGGTCCTGGTCAGTGCCACTACGATCCCAGTCACTCCCAGTCCCTCTCAATTGGATCCCAGTTGCCCCCAAGGTGGTCCCAGTTGCTCCCAGCCTCCCCAGGATGGTTCCTTCCCCTCTTAGGGATCCAGTCTGAGTCCAGGATGGCCCCAGGCACTTTCAGTCCCTGCCTGGACAATGCCATTTGCCCCCTGTCGGAGGATGCAGCAAGGCCGCAGAGCCTAGCAACATGGAAAAGAATGTAAATAAGAGGTGAACATCCAATCATATGTGAAGACTAGTGGTAAATATAGATAATAGAGCTAAGAATAGTGTTAGTATGTAAGATTCTAGGAGACAGTGTGTGTGTGCAGCTGTGTGAAGACAATGTAATATTCTGGATGAAGAGAATAAAGCTGAATTTAGGCCATCATCATCTGAATGCCCAATTTTATTTACATGGCCGTCCTCATATTTAATACAACAGCCCCCTGCATGGTCCCAGTTCCTCCCAGTAGGATCCCAGTATGAGTCACCCCCAGTATGATCCCAGGAACTTCCAGACACTTCCAGTACAAAGCCAGTTTGATCCCACTCATCCCCAGTATGGCTGCAGTCCCTCCCACACACTCCCAGTATTATTGCAGTCACTCCCATTGTGA
>NW_020961139.1:11183-12921 GCF_003031625.1 Empidonax traillii | reverse complement strand
TGCTGGCATGGATTATCTGAGCGGAGCTGATGTCTCCCACCACTTTAGCTCTAGGATTACTCTGAGGCCCAGGAATGCCCCCGGGGTCCCTCGCGGGGAGAGGGGGAGGTCGGCGTGGAGCTTTTCCAGGCTCCGGGCAATCGAGTTCTCATCGATCCCAATCCCTGAGCCGGCGGGAGGAGGAGGAGCAGGAGCGGGGCGCGGGTCGGGCTTTGCTCGGTCCCCACGTGGGGCAGGAGCAGTTCCAGCTCAGTGGGGGCTGTTGTGGCCCTGGAGGGGGTGGCTCTCCCCTGGCCTGAAGTCCCTTGTTTGGTGCTTTGTGGCCACGTCCCGGGTGGGGATGTTGGCTCGGGGGGTGTCCCCGAGCCCCCCACGGGTGCCGGCAGAGCTCTGCAGTGCCGTGGGTGGGAGTGGGGCAGGAGGGAAGGGGCGCGTCCCACCAGCCTGGCCCTAAACCCAGGATGTTTTCTGTCCCTTGCCCAGGTCTCTGGGACAGGCCAGGACTGTCCCATTTTGGGTGTACCAGAGCTGTGCCCTGGCGTTCCGGAGAGTCCCCAGCGCTGCAGGTGATGGTGGGGCACGACAGGTGAGTTCTGGGGGGGACCCAAACCCCAAAAAGGTCCCTCTTGCAGCGGGTTTGGGATCTCCAGGCGGGTCTCCAGCCCCCTGGAAAGGGGTGGGTACATGTGTGCAGCTCCCTGGGGGTCTTTGTCACCTCCCGAGGGGCTGGGGAAGAAACCAGACCGGGGGCACTTGTTGGGTTGGGTCCTTTCATGTCTATAAAACGCACTTTTGGTGGTTGGTTCCGTATTTATAACGATTTGAGTGTTGCTGGGGCGGGGAGAAGCCCCCCCTGAGCCCCGGGTCGCTCCTGGGGGGGAAGTCTGTGCAGCAGGGTGGGGGTCCCCTTTTTTATAATCCTCTTTATTTTTTTTAATCTTTTTTTAATCCTTTTTATCTTTTTTATCTTCTTTTTTTTATCATTTTCATATTTTTTAATCTTTTTTAAAATCTTTTTTATATTTTTATCTTTTTATCTTTTTTATCTTCCTTTATCATCATTTTTTTTATCTTCTTTTTGTCTTTTTTATCCTTTTATAATATTTTAATCTTCTTTTTTATCTTATTTTTACCTTTTTAAAATATTTTTAATATTTTTGTCTTTTTTTTAATATTTTTAATAATTTTTAATGTTTTTATATTTTTCTTTTTTTAATCTTCTTTATATTTTTATTTTTTTTCTCTTCTTTATCTTTTTTATCTTTTTTTTATCTCCTTTCCTTTTTTTATCTTCCTTTCCCCACTAAATTAAAAACAATTTCTCTTAGAATAGAGAGCGTGTGACTCTTTCTCTGAGTTGGGTTAGGCCTCTGTTAGGTATAACAACAGACACCCTGAAACCGCTCTTTCAGCTCCTGGAAGGGGAGCCAGACTTAACCTGCCCTCGACGCTTAACACTGGCAGCCCTGGCAGTATTAAAGGAAATAAATCAAAGACTGAGTTCCTGTCAGAGAAAAAGAAAAGTGTGGGGGTTACTTGTTGTTTTAGTAATTTTTAAAGGTATCAAATAACCTTATGCTGTAATAGGACAATTGGATGTAAAAGGCAAAGATTTCTGTTATGGGAATGGTTTTTTTAAGCTTCCAGTTTTCCAAACCCATTACTACATATCCTGAGAAGCTCTCCAAAGTCTGCCACAAAAGCAGATTGCAGCTTTGGGAAGTCTTCAGGAGAGATC
>NW_020961139.1:6125-10318 GCF_003031625.1 Empidonax traillii | reverse complement strand
CTGATTCAGCCTCTGTTATTGGAACAGTCCGACAAATTGAGAATTCATACATGAAATTACAATTAGCTCATATGTTCAAATCATTACTGTATGAAATTAGTCACCGTAAACACAAGTTCCACATAATCCACATTCGTTCTCAGACTTCTCTCCCAGGACCCATCCCAGCAGGAAATCATGTGGCAGATCTAATAGCTGATACAGGGCACCTTGCCCAAACTGCAGTAGTTCCAAACAATTTCAAAAAAGCAAAGCTGTCCCACAGCTTTTTTCACCAAAATGCAAAATCACTCAAAAGAACATTCCACCTTACACTATCTCATGCTTTTGAAATGAGCATAGGGAAGGGGATGTCTAAGAACAAGTCCCTTAGGAGAGGGAAGTGGAGAGACTGAGTTTTGACCCCAGCACTGGGGTGTGCAGGGCAGAGCAGAGAATCTCCCCCATGTAAGATTCTTGTGGGTCCATCTTTGCAGTTCTGACAGGCACTACTTGTCACGGCCTATCCTCTCCATTCTAGAATAGGTCCTGGCAACCAAAGAACCAAAAGAACCCCACACCAGCACAGTCACACCAAAAAACCAAGCCCCTATCATGTGACAGTTCAACCCAATCCGTGTGACAAAGACCCCTTTGTGATGTCACAACCCATTCTCTCCATTCCGGAGTAGCCCCTGGCAACCAAAAAGCCAACATCCCAAAACCCCAAAATACAGCCCTACTTGTGTGCTCTGGGTACCTTTGTGATGTCACGGCCCATCCTCCCCATTCTGGAATAGCCCCTGGAAACCAAAGAAGCAAAGTCAGAGAATGTCAAAGTGCAGCCCTCCCATCTGCCATGGGACTCTTTGTGGTATCACAGCCTTTCCCCCAGGAAAGAAAACCTGTAACCTTTGGCTTTGAGGTTCAGTTCGTGGGGCACCTGGGCACTCCACGGGCGGCATGAGCTTTCTGTCCTGCCACCTTTTGTCTGGGAAGAACGTTTGACCATATTCAATTTTGGGAGTCTCACCAGCAAGTTCAGTGCAGGGCTCCTGTCCCAGTTTAAAAAAAACACAGGTGTTTTTGTGAGGATAAGTTATGAGAAAAGATTGAATCTCCTCCCTCTAGGCAATTAAAAATCTAAAATTAGAGGCTCTGGCTGAAGGAAAACAAATTATGGAAAAGGAAAAATAACAACCCTTAATTAAAGGGTATGTGTGTATTGGCAGAAACAACAAAAGAAAACAAGTGAAACAACCAAACAATACTCCTATACCCACCAAAAATCCCCTTCAAAACAAACCAATAAACAAGCAAAGGACAAAAAGTAAACAGCTCAGTTGTGCCCTTTGGTGCAATTCTAACCACAGGCAACAGGAGGTGCCGTTGGGTCACTAAAGATGCAGAACTTGTAGTGTCCTGTGTCAGTCACCAGGGGGCGCTGTTGGATCACTGGAGATGATGAGCCTGCAGTTCTTTATGATGGCCAGCAGGGGGCGCTGTGGAATCACTGGTTGTTGCCATGTGGGGGTAACACCCTCTGGGGTGTGTTGGAGAAACCGAAAATGGAATGGGTTTCCCTCCCCTTCCCCACACACACTGGAAAAAGGGGAGAGAGAGAGGGGGGAGAGAAAAAAACAAAAAAGTCCTCCAAAATGGGAAAAACTCCTTATTCTATTCGGCTGCTTGAATTGTGTGGTTCAGTTTTCCTTCTCCCTTTGATGTGCACAAGGAGCACTCTAAGAAAAAAAATCAGCGGGAATGGGGAAGGGGAAAAAAAAACTTTTCAAAATAGTTCCTCTCTGATGAAAATCCAAGCAGGATCCACAGCAGCCAACCAGACTGAGAACAAAAAAACAGCACTGAGCTCTACTCTGACCTTGTTTCCAGCCTCAGCAGAAAGCCCGAACTCCTCCCCCCATTTCCCAGGGATCGGGGAAGGAAAAACAAAAAAGAAGAGCTCCTAACCCCTGTTTCCCAGGAGATGAGATTCCGAGCCCTTAACAAGAAAACAGGTTCCTTTCTGCTCCTTAAGTACTCCATTAACAGCTCTGCATGCAGTGGGCAGAGGGGAGGGGAAAAAATTCCTGTTGAGTTTCTAAGAACCAGCAAAACCATGACTGGAACCCTCCAGTTTACAACATTCCAAAAAGCGTCCCTGATGCCCAGGACAAATCTGATCCCCCTCAACAAACACTCCTCCAGCTGTGACCCTTGTCTGGTGAGAAACACAAAGGGATGTGTGGGAGGGTTTCACTCAGAACAGGGAGAATTTTGGAGAGGGACCTTTACACACCCAGATCTTGATGTGTCCACACATCTCTGCCTGGGTGTGGGTGTAAATTGACTGTGGTGTGAGTGTTGTTATTGAGAATCCATAATTTAGTCCCTGTTCAATTGCAGAAATTATATTGAATCACTTGCTAACTATGAAGTTGGTCAATTATTAAATGCTACTAATCTCTTTTGCCCCCTTATCTTTCTGTTCAAATCCTTTGCACCCTGACCCTCTTAATATCCCAAGGCTCTGTGTAAATCACTCCCTTTCATAGAAAATTATATTTTTGTGACTTCCACTTTAAAATCTTCCTCCTCAGCTAAACTACAAATTAACTCCAATTAGTTGTTGAAGACTTGAAGACACGAAGACAATTAAAGAAAAAAATAATTTGGTTTTCTGTATTTTAATGAGCCCCACAGTGTGTTTAGAGACAAGTCCATTGTCCTCAGCTACTGAGAGAAGATTGAAGAAGCTGCTCAAGAAGTCAGAAGCCAAACTGCCAGTCCCTTGAAGCATTGCTGGGCCCCACTGAGGGCAGGCGCTGACAAAGCCTCCCCAGGGACTCCTGAGAGCAGATCCTTCCAGGCCAGGAGTGCAGGCAGACAAAGGCTCTGGGCAGTGTCACAATGGTCCTCTGATTCCATGAGACAACATTCCTAATTTACTGTCCAGACTAGAGGGAAATCACAGGAAGGGCCATGGTTTGTCAAGACTTGCTTTATCTGAGTGAGCCCCGGGGGGCTTTTGGTGCTGAGTCCTTGAACCTCAGGGACTGAGGGGAGATTGTACAAACCTGTCCATAAGGGAAAGTCAGAAGGAAAACCCAAAGGATCTGGAAGCATTAATGGGTCCCCCTGAGGGCCATTCCCAAAACAGGCTCCTCATGGACTCAGTGGAGGAGAGAATTGGAGGTCATGACTGAACAAACCTCTTCAAAACTCAAAGGCAAACTACCTTAACAAACCTGTAGTACCTTGAAGCTTTAACAAGCCCCACTGGGGGCCATTCCTGACAAAGACTCTCAAGGGACTCATTAGAGTGCCTTGAAGCATCAATGAGCCCCACTGAGTGTCACAACTGACAGAGAATCCCAAGGGACTCATTAAAGCACATAATTAGAAGCCATAACTGAACAAACTCTCAAAAACTCACTTTCAGAAGAAAAAGTTCCTTCAAAACCCTTGAGTACCTTGAAGCATTAATGAGCCCCAATGGGTGTCACTGCTGACAAAGTCTCTCCAGGGACTAATTAAAGCAGAGAATTGGAGGCCATGATTGCACAAACCTCTTCAAAACTCAGAATCAAAAGAAAAGGCAAAGTACCTTAACAAACCTGTAGTACCTTGAAGCTTTAACAAGCCCCACTGAGAGTCATTCCTGACAAAGGCTCTCAAGGAACTCATTAGAGCAGATAATTGGAGGCCAGGACTGAAGAAACCTCTCAAAGACTCACTTTCAAAAAGAAATGTCTTAATAAACCTTGAGTGCCTTAAAACATTAATGAGCCTCAGTGGGTGTCACAACTGACATTCTCTCCAGGGACTAATTAAAGCAGATAATTGGAAGCCATTACTGAATAAACCTCTCACAGACTCAGTGTCAAAAAGAAGTGTTTTAATAAACCCTGAGTGCCTTGAAGCATTAATGACCCACTGAGGGTTGTCACTGTCTGGGGCTCTCAAGGGACTCGTTACAGCAGATAATTGGAGGCCATGGCTGCACAAACCTCTCAGAGATGCAAAACCAAAAGCAAACCCCAAATTGCTCTGAAAATCCTGCAGGGCCTTGAAGCCTTAAGGAGCCCCCCGAGGGCCCCTCCTGACAAAGCCTCCCCAGGGACTCTGCAGCAGCTCCTTGGAGGCCCTGAGTGCAGGGAGCCAAAGGCTCTGGGCAGCAGCTCAGCTGCTGAGAAAAGCCTGGCTGGGGTTGG
>NW_020961139.1:0-1301 GCF_003031625.1 Empidonax traillii | reverse complement strand
AGAGGAAAGAAAGCATTTGGGGGGACCCAGAGGGAAGAAAGCATTTTCGGGGGGACCCGGTAGGAAACTGAAGGCTTTTTTGGGGGTCCGGAGAGTAGGAGGCTTCTCGCAGGGACCCGATTAAAATTGAAGGCCTTTTCGGGGGGTCCGGGGAGTGGGAGGATTCTCGCAGGGACCCAGTTCCAATTGAGAGCCTTTTCGGGTGTGGCCGGAGGCTCTGTGAGTGTTCCGACAGCTTTCGGCTTTGTCGGGCGGCTTCTGGGGGCTTTTGAAGCCCTTGGGTTTTTCGGTTTGGCCGGGGCACGCTCGGCTACTTTTGGGTGTGGCCGGGGGCTCTCGGCGCATCCCGGCAGCTTTCGGCTTTGCCACTCGGCTCCCGGCGGCTTCGTGAAGCCCTCGGGGTTTTCGGTTTAGCCGGAACGCGAACGGCTACTTCCGGGTGTAGCCGGAGGATCTCAGAGCGTCCCGGTGGCTTTCGGTTTTGCCGATCGGCTCCTGGCAGCTTTTTAAAGCTCTCGGCTTTTCAGTTATAGCCGAAGATTTGCGATTGCTCTCAGGTTTAGACGGAATTTCTCAGCTTTCAACTTTAGTTTAAAGCAAAGTTTAAAAACGTGAGAAGATACTGCAAAAGATGTGTTAATAGTGCTTCAGGCTGAGACAAACTTGGTAAAGAAAGATTTAATATAGTTATTGACAGTAAAACTGACCTCTCAGGGAGGGGAATTGGAGCTGGACTTCTTGTGTTGAGCAAAAATTTTGAATATGCATCCGCAAGCATAAGCTACCTTAGTGTCATAAATTTGCTTGTTCAAAGAAAACCCCACTAAACCCTTAAAGAAAGCACTTTAATAGAAAAAAAAATCGATTTTTTTGGATCCAGTGTATTTTTGTTTTTGCCTAATGACAGTAGGGCTGGTTTGTTTGCTGCTCTCTCTATGCAGAAAGTTTTACTCCCCTTTAATGACAGAACAAATTCAGTGTTGCCTATGTGAAGCTATGTTTCATTTTAGGGGTTTGTTTCTTGTGAATCTTCAAATTAGTGTTTGATCATTGTTTATTTTTTTTTTGTAAAAAAACAGGCTCGAGTTTGAGAGAAAAGTTAAACTTTTTGAGAGCAAGGTTGGGGAGGTTTGTACCATTTGCACTTGGAAGCTTGGTGGTGGAACTTGTTCGGGTTCGATGTGTTGCATACAGCACATGTGGAAGTTTGCTGGCCTTATGGGAGAGGAGCAGTTTGTGATAAAAAGCATGTAAGTGAAGTGCCAATGCATCGCACTACTCAGTGGAGTTTGGTTTTTTTC
>NW_020961138.1:2478-9323 GCF_003031625.1 Empidonax traillii | reverse complement strand
TATTGCCCTGATGAGGTCTGTACCTGGTAACTCAGACCTTGTGCCTCAAGAGGCACACTGACTGACAAACATTTCATATCTGTCTAAGCTAACATTAAATTAAAAATTCCATTTTTGATGAGGAGAAAGTCAACAGTTCATTCAAATCTGAAAGAGAAAACACAATATGGGCGAACGAGGAAATGGATTCAGACACATCACCAGGAATCAACACACGTTTTCGAAACTCCCTTTCAGAGAAGATTGTCAAATTTCTCAGAGCTACATTTTGAATATGCTTTGGGATTGTTTTGTTCTGCTTTTTTTTTTGCAAAGGAAAAAGTTCCTTTTTCTCTCCAATTCGCAAGCGAACTAGCTGTTGTTCAAAGTCTTACTTTCAGGTAAAAGTTCAGCATAAAGGGTATGTAGCAATTGCATTACCACAGCTATTTTGCTTTTGTTGGCCTTGCAACCAACATAGACATTCATTATAAACCTGCTTCACAATAAAATAATTTTTTCTTCCAACTAATAATCCAATAGCCCTTCATTAAAATCCACCTTCAAAAGTGCAACCCTGAAATAATAATGATCAGCAATGCCAAAGACTGACTTAATCTTTAAACAGTGCCAGCAGCTTTCAGAGCAGCTCAACGTGTTAATTACTTCATACACTTTTCACAATATAGTCTTTCATTTCTGTACTTTTTGCAGTAAAATCAAATCCTATCATTTCAGTTTGCAATGACTATTTCTTTCTCCTTTATGTGGTATAATTTTAAAAGAACTGAAGAACTTGCAAGTAAAATGGTTGAAATTAAGCCTAGGAAAGGGTTGTGTTTCATGACAAAAATTGTTAATGAAACATAGCCTTTACCATAAGTAAATGTCTCTCTTAGCCTGTAAATTTTCTAAAGGAGTAAAAAAAAAAATATATATATATATGGTGAGATTTTATAAACAGATATTGTTTTTAAAATAAAGTCAAAAGGAAGCATCACTTCAGTTGTCAGGAAGGAAGGGTTACTTTGCTAATGATTGAGGATTAATTAGCTGTTATGAAACTTGCACGTACATTGAGAACCATCTTGAACATTCAACATAGTTATCCCACCTTAGTTTATGTTCAAGAAGAACATAAACCTCTGCCTCTCCTGGATGCTTGGAGAGGAAGAAGAGCTTTGATACCCTATCATGTCAATGCTTACTCAAAATGCCTCTGGTCATGAGTCCTGGAATCTAGCTTTCTTTTACCCAATTTTTAAAACTGTTAGATTAAAGCCCCTTTAAGAAATTTTTCTTGTTTCCGTATGAGTCCTTGACTAACCTAAAAATAGATTCTGGTTTTCCCATTTCCCTACAGTCCAATCTGAAGCAGAGTGGATGAAGTCAACACAGAGGTTGACTCCATCTGACCTGCTATGCTTCATGTAGTCAGAGAATTTATTGCACAGAGAGAGAAATTACATTGCTATTAGCACTTCTGAGTCAGTGCTTTCTATACTGAGATCAGAGAATATTGACATCAGCCATCTTGGCCCTCTCTCCCATGTAATCTGAAAATGGTTCCCAGATTTAATGTAAAAAGGTTGGGTTAAAGTCACTGAATAGGTGGGATTGGATTGTCTACTCTCTTGGGATTGTCTAGTCCAGCTTTCCTGCTCAAGCAGGTTTCTCAGGGCTGTGTCCATTCAAGTTTTGAATATTTCCAAGGATTGAGACTCCACAAACTCTCCGGGCAGCCTGATATAGTGTTGAGTCACCCACACAGTAAAAAAGTTACCTGATGTTCAGACGTAGATTCATGTTTGTGCTCTTGTCCTGTCAGTGGACACTACTGAGGAGTATCCATCTCACTCTTCTCTATTTTCCCCATTGTGTGTTTACACTCGTGGATAAGATCCTCCCCGAACCTTCTCATCTCCAGGCTGAATAGTTCCAGCTCTCTCAGCTTCTCATCCTGTTGAAGATGCTCCATTCCCTCATCCCCGTTTTTGATCCTTTTGCAGAAGATTATGTGACTAAACAAAATTTTCCTTAATGGATTTTCTTCTTTCATGACATGAAAGAGTTTTTCGATATGCAAACTTATTTAATTTTCAAATTATATTGAGGGGGGTATGTTGAGCAACTGCAAGCACACATAGTTGTCATATCATGACATTGCAACATGTTAAAATGAACCTGTCTCTTGAGTCCTGCCTGTGCTTATGCCATCCCTGTGCCTTAGATTAACTGGAATTAGATTTAGGAGTTAACAGGGACAGAACTTCAGCATCTTCAGAAGATTGGCGTGTCTGGAATGGTCAGGTTACTAGCAATACAGGTATTACTATAGAGGACAACTAGATAAATCCCAGTTTTTCAAGAGATTTATGAAAATAATTTATCTTAGGAAATAAGGCTGGGCATGCAACTTATGCTCTGCAACATTGCAATCTGCAGTACATAAGCACATCTGGGAGCCCAGCTTCCAAACACTGAAGCTAATAAAGGGCAAACTCTACACATTTTAAATTCTGGGGACCTTGTAGATTTATCAGTCTTATTACAGAGAAAGAGATGGACTAATTTGTGCACTTTTTGCACTAGAAAGAAGCAAAGAAAAAGTTGTACCTAAATAGGAAAGATAAGCCTAGCAATGATCAGATAAGTGGGAAGAGCTAATGACTCAATTAGGATGCTCTAGATAACTGATAAGATTTATATTTGGCAAAGACTCAGCAGAAAATGGTTTTACAAGTTTTGCAGTGGAAGAAGAGTTATACTGTGTTTATAGCAAAGGCAAGTCGGATCTTATCCTAGGTAGTCTTTTTTCCTTACCAGTACTGTTCCCTAACCAGTGTGACTTCAGTTTCTTAGCAAGTGAGAACTATTAACTGCAGGAGATGTACTGCTCAGAATATGGCACGATTGCCATACTTATTAAGCTCATGTCTGACTAGGTTGTCTCAAAGCAGAGGCAGGTGGTAAAGAGTGGTGAGAACAAGTGCCATTTACTTTATTGTGTACACACATAGTCCCTGGTGGAAATGGAGAGGTGATCCACAAGCGTGTCAAAGGAGCTCTGTGTGTTCCCACTGCAGAACATTTTTTCAAGCCGAATATGCTCCTGAAATGTCAAAATGTGTGGCATTGCACACTGTTTTCCTGTTAGAAGCCATCCCCCTATTCAACAAACCAACACTCTTCCCCTGCCAAAAAAACCTGAAGACCCATAGTGGAGTTCCTAGCAAGCTTGATAGACAAGACAGATCTTGTCTAGATCCAGTCCAGATTTTATGGGGACTTACATATGATATCTTTACAATGGCCTGGATTGTGAAAACTCTAAGAAAAGAAACAATTTTATCCAGCACTGTATAAGCAGATATAAGTTATGCTATCACAAATGGAGAAATAGGAAAACAGAGGTTTTCCTTCCAAAATTTTGCAGTGGGCTTTTCCTCCACTGGGTATTCCAAATGGGTGCAAGTCTGTAAGTAAAAGGGAGAATTAAAACACTAAGCACATAAAGCATTAAAATGCAGCAGGCAAATGGACTGGTGTTTTTAATAGGCTTCATCAAACTGAAGTATGAGGCTTTGTCATATTAAGTCTGCAAAAATTCAACATTTTGGTTTTATAAATCATACTATGCCGAGTGCTTTTAGTTTTGGCTTCCTTAAGAATCCTTGCAGAGCTGTTGTAATCTCAGGGCTCTGAAAAGGCCAGTTCATTAAATTGCTGACTTGGCTGCTTGCAGATGTTTAGGGCAGGTGTTCTGTACAGATGAGGGAGTTTGCTTTCTTCTGCAGCATGTTGCACTGTGGGTCAGAGGTTACACCTCAATGGCAAGGTCTCAACTGCATGGCAAGTCTCAGAGGCCTTTGTTAAGGGAGAGAAAGAATTTAGTCTCCTTAAAATTTATGTACTGCAAAAGATAACTGCACCTGCAGACTGCTGCTCTTATTGAAAACACATGGTGGTTGCTGGAAGAAATACAAAATGCTACTCTGTTGTTCCTATTGAGAATATGCAGGAACCCCAAATCTTCAGTATTAGACCAGAGATACCTGAATGATTCATGATCCAATAGCAAACAGTTCTGGTAAAAAGTGCAAGTTTTTGTTATATACTTAGGGACTTGTGCAAATCCACTTGTGTTTTAAAATTGACTGTGGCCAGTGTTGTATTGCCATCCAGCAGTTTCCTCACATAGTATAACATATACCAGCAGGCATTCCCAACGACCCAGCTAGTTCATAATTAGAAAAGGTTAGTCCACTGTTTCCTGGCCACCTGTATGTTGGCTTTGTAACTTCCCAAACGGAAAGAGCAAAGATAGATTCTTCTAGATGAAGGAAATCCTATAAAATGGACCACACATATTAGAGAATCTTCAGTCTTAAAAGACCACTGCAGGTTTACAGGGTAAAACTCTTTTGTTCCTCCTAGAAAAAGCCGCCAGCAAACACCAAGTTTTGGTCGGTCCATGTTGTGTTAGTCAGGTATAAACCATAAATCATAGAATGGCTTGTGCTGGAAGGGACTTTAAAGGTCTTCTGATTCCCAGTTGCTACTGAACCTACATAGTCATACTCATTTTAAAAAACCCATTTTTAATACTAGTGATGAGATAACTATTTTCAACTGATGATTAATAAGGTCAGTGTTGCTGGCTGGGAAATTTGGCAAGAAAAACAAAAAAGAGTGTATATAATTTGAATTATAACAACACTGAATAGTGTTTCATCCAGTTCTTGATGAAAAATTTCTATATGTATTGTACAGTGCACTGTTGAAGGTTCTAAGAAGACTTCTATAGCCGTATTTACTGTGAGGCAACAAGGTTCCCTATGCTGCTCTATGTTTTGTTATCTACAAAGGCTCTGATGGAGGAAAAAATCATGCAAAAATTTTATCTTTAAGTGAAGTGTGAGGGTAATGTGGTGCAGAACTGAATTCAGAACTGGCATTCAGCATTGTGAACGAGGAGCCACCTAAACTAAGCTGACAGCATACATTAAGAATAGGGGATGTTTATAAATCTTGTTTGGTTTTGTTGTTATTTCTGTTTTGAGTTTATAACAATGAATCTTCTCCAGACTGAGATAGCATTTTACAATTAGCAATTTTTAGAACTTTCTGACAGGAATAGAGAAGTGGAGTTAGGTTTTTTTTCACTTCATCTCTATTTGTAGCACATTTAGGATCTGGGAAACTTAATTTTGGTACCTTTTCTACCTGAAAAGATTCACACACACATTTTCCACTATCATTCTCATTTGTGTTATGTTTTAAAATAAACAAGTTGCTTTATAGATTTGAGTAATTTCAATGGCCATGAGTGATAGAAATGGCCATGTAGTTTTAGAAACTCTTCTACTTTTCCTCTGGTGAATACCTCTCTCCACTGAGTTATAAGCGGTAAATGTACTAAGTTTCAGTTTTGAGAAGCCACATTTTCTGTTGAAATTTTGTTTTATCAAAGCAATTACAGTCACTTGTTTCCCCAAATCCTCTATTACATATAAAACCTGATACAGAATATGAGCAGAGCAGAAAATCAGTTTTTTAGATTTATAATCTGAAAACAGATAAACAGGACAAGACAGACAAAATGGAGTGTTCTGCCACTAAGCAGAGACAGCTAACACACATAGAGCACATTTGCATTCCTTCCATTAAAAGCCGAGGTAATAACTCATCCCATTAAAAGGTAAAGCAGAAAAATTGTGTTCCTAATTTCAAAATTAGACATGTGGGGCACATTTGCAAGCATAAATTCTTCAGAACTTTCTAGTCTCTACTTATTATTATGATGATGATGCTTATGTTAATTTTATGTTTTACTGTGGATCATATAAAGTCTGTCGTACGGAACATCTTTTCATGTTGTCCATCTTGTGTGTTTTACTCAGATTGCTCAATTATTTGAATCTCATATTAGGACACATCTATAGAAGCCCAAGTATAAATCTGTCATCACTTGAAGTATGGGTCTGAATATTTTAAAGATTTTTTTTTTTATGTCTCAACTGTTTTAATTTTAATTGGACTATACAGCATTTCAAGCATTAGGAAGCTTTCTGTTTTTCTAATTTCTTAATGTATAGAAGCATCATTCATGAGTTTTAGTACATTACATTACTGCCATGCTGTTCCTTCTTGTTTTAAAAGAAAATGCAGTTCTACAATGCAACAATATAATATATTCCCTGTGTTATTGTATTGTAGTAATCACATCTTCTGTAGGTGGCTTTCTGTAATCTGCGCCTCTAAACAGGATAAGAGATTTCCCAATGGATAAGATTTGATGTCAAAATAAATGAAATAATAAAATAAGTCTTTTTTCCTGCTAAATCAATGCAAAAGAAAAAAATAACTAAAAGAAGAGAAATGCTCAATGAGGAAAATATTTTAATTATAGTTACTTTATACAGCATAGGCTACTTCTTACACACTGTCAGGTGAATCTTGTCCTTGAGTGTTACGAGAATGTGATTGATACTTTTCAGTTTTTTTCTCAGGGCACAACTGCTTCTTTATAAATTGCTTAAGATGAATGAGTGTTCTCCCTCAGTGCTGCAAATAACACCAAAGTGTATATAAGTACAATATGGGAGCCCCCGGTGGTGTAGAGGAAAACACACTGCACTGTCACTGCAGAGACCCGGGTTCGATTCCCGGTCGGGGCCCCTCCCCGGGCAGATGGAGCTTGTTAGCCCGTAAGGCAATCCATCTACGTCCTGAGGACCTCGCTGCCACCGTCCAAGCGTGCTTGGCCCCGGCAGATGAACCTCAGGATTAAAGGGTGGGCTCAGTTCCGCGCACACTGTGTCTCACCTAAAAAATCCAATGCGCAGGCTGGAAGGTGGAAAGAC
>NW_020961138.1:0-1523 GCF_003031625.1 Empidonax traillii | reverse complement strand
CCCCGGGCAGATGGAGCTTGTTAGCCCGTAAGGCAATCCATCTACGTCCTGAGGACCTCGCTGCCACCGTCCAAGCGTGCTTGGCCCCGGCAGATGAACCTCAGGATTAAAGGGTGGGCTCAGTTCCGCGCACACTGTGTCTCACCTAAAAAATCCAATGCGCAGGCTGGAAGGTGGAAAGACCTTCCCTGGTTCTTCATTCGCGAAGAGACTGGCCACCACCAGTATATAAGTACATCAGTGCAGAGCTAGGTTTGCATGAACTTCAACTTCTAAGTTATTATGGAAAATGCTCAGGACAGTCCGTCAACAAAGCTCCCCCTTCATTCTGACAGTATTCTTAAATAACTACTTCATTTTTTTTTAGTTTTTTTTTTTTCTTTTTTTAAACTTCTCTGGGCAGCCTCAGGCCTGTAGGATGAGCTTATGCTATGCCAATAAAGCTCTCCCTCACCCTTTACCTCAGTTCTTCATCATATGTGTCGTCAGTTCTTTATGCAAAAAAAAAGACCTTGGATGTATGCCTGCTGTTTTCACTTCTTTCCCTGACACCATGAAATAATGGTGTCTCTGAGCAAAGGTAGCAAAGAGCAATACCTGTCAGATGCTGATGAAAATCTAGTCACATCTTTTATTTTCTGATCAAGGCCATTACAAACTACAGTCACCTTCCCAGAAACTGCCTTTGATCAGACAGATTGTCCATTCTTTGGCAAAATATCCTGCAAATTATCAGGCAGCAGCAAGTGGGGTGTTTCTGGCCAGTGAATGGAGCTACCCATGATTGAGCAGAGTCAGGGCAACAGGCCTTCATCAGGCATTTCCTTCAGTTCTAAGACTATATACAAAATTCCCAGGCTCTCTTCTCTCTGTTATTCAGTGGCACAGTCCACAGGAAAGGCTTGTGTCTCAGATGTCTGGTCACCTATATTCCCACTACATTGGAAGTTAAGGTCAGGAAAAAAGTTGATGCACATGGGAGGTGTCAATATGGACACATTCTCACACTGAGAAAAAATTGAACTTGGCATAATATGGTACATTCTTCAAATTTTTGTGTGCGGTTCTTTCCACCTGCAGTTCCACGTCTTTCTCCAGTTTTCGTTAGTGCCCAGGTACTGACTTGCATGGGAGGTCCGTGTCAAAGTCTCTCCATTTATCACACCAGCTAATTATGCCAAAACAGACAGACCAGTGTTTCTACCTTGCTCTGCTGGACAATTCAGTTCCCATGCATGGGTCACTCATAACTCTCCTGATTCAGGCTTTCAGCAACATAATATCTCTTATCAGCAGTAGTCCAGAAGGAGGTAGTCAGGTAAACACACTGCACTGTCACTGCAGAGACCCGGGTTCGATTCCCGGTCGGGGCCCCTCCCCGGGCAGATGGAGTTCGTTAGCCCGTAAAGGCAATCCATCTACGTCCTGAGGACCTCGCTGCCACCGTCCAAGCGTGCTTGGCCCCGGCAGATGAACCTCAGGATTAAAGGGTGGGCTCAGTTCCGCGCACACTGTGTCTCACC
>NW_020961137.1:3068-6810 GCF_003031625.1 Empidonax traillii | reverse complement strand
GAGAGCTGGGTGTGAAGGGGCGGAGCTTTGGGGGGAGGGTCTGGGGAGGTTTGGGGACCCCACAAAGGGGGTCAGGAAAACCACCATCATTATCACCAGCATTACCAGCATAACCCTTGGCACAGAAATAGGTGGCGGAATCCTCGTCCCTGAGGTTGTTCATCTGCAGCGTCACCGAGCTCTGCCCGTTGTCCCTGGCCATGCTGAACCGGCCCTTCACCGACGGCGCGTAGTAGGTCTCAGAACCATCCTCCCTGATCCCAGCGAGCCATTCCAGCCCCTTCCCGGGGCTCTGGCACACCCAGTCCATGGTGTGGATGCCCAAGGTGGTTGTTGGTCCCGACCTTTACCCTGGTTTGGCCCCAAATTCCCCACCTTTGGCCCCAAACCCCAACTCTTTGTCCCAAATCTCTGCCCTTGACCCCAAAGATCACTCATTGACCCAACTCTCAACCATTGACCCGAAATCTCAAGAATTGACCCAAATCCTGATCGTTGACCCTCTTATCTCAACCATTGTCTCAAATCCCAACCATTGACCCCAAATCTCAACCATTGACCCCCAAATCTCTACCCCCTTCAGTCCCTCCGGCTTCACCTTCGGCAGCTACTACATGATCTGGGTGCGCCAGAGCCCCGGGAAGGGGCTGGAATGGCTCGCTTCGATCAGCACTGGTGGTGGTTACACCTACTACGCGCCGTCGGTGAAGGGCCGGTTCAGCATCGCCAGGGACAACGGGCAGAGCTCGGTGACGCTGCAGATGAACAACCTCAGGGACGAGGATTCCGCCACCTATTTCTGTGCCAGGGATGATGATGGTAGTGCTAGTTGGGGTGGTGATATCGACCCCCTTGGTGGGGTCCCCAAACCTCCCCAGACTCTCCCCTCAAAGCTCCGCCCCTCCCACCCAAATCTGAACCGATGATGCCAAACGTCAAACGTTGACCCCAAATGCCGACCATTGACCCAAAATCTGAACTGTTGGTCCCAACCTTTACCTTTTGCAGAGTTTGGGGTCAAGGGTTGAGGTTTGGGGGCAAAGGTCGAGATTTGGGGTCAACAGTTGAGATTTTGGGTGATTGGTTGTGATTTGGAATGAGTGGTTTAGAGTTGGGTCAACAGTTCAAATTTGGGGTCTGTAGTTGAGATTTGGGACAAAGAGTTGGGGTTTGGGGCCAAAGGTGGGGAATTTTGGGGCCAAACCAGGCCCAAGGTCGGGAGCGACGAGCGAGAGCTGGGTGTGAAGGGGCGGAGCTTTGGGATTTGGGGAGGTTTGAGGACCCCACAAAGGGGGTCAATGGCATCAGCAGTACCCCCCCAACCAGCACAACATGCTTTGGCACAGAAATAGGTGGCGGAATCCTCGTCCCTGAGGTTGTTCATCTGCAGCGTCACCGAGCTCTGCCCGTTGTCCCTGGCCATGCTGAACCGGCCCTTCACCGACGGTGCGTAGGTGGTGGTACCACCAGTGTTGATCCCAGCGAGCCATTCCAGCCCCTTCCCGGGGCTCTGGCGCACCCAGACCATGTCGTAGTCGCCGAAGGTGAAGCCGGAGGGGCGGCAGAGGAGCCACAGGGGCAGAGATTGGGGGTCAATGGTTGAGATTTGGGTCAACAATCATGATACGGGTCAATGGTTGGGATTTGGGGTCAATGGTTGAGATTTGGGGTCAATGGTTGGGATTTGGGGTCAATGGTTGACATTTGGGGTCAAAGGTTGGGATTTGGGGTCAATGGTTGAGATTTGGGGTCAGGATCTAAACTTTGGGGTCAAGGGCAGAGATTTGGGACAAAGAGTTGGGGTTTGGGGCCAAAGGTGGGGAATTTGGGGCCAAACCAGGCCCAAGGTCGGGACCAACGACCACCTTGGGCAGCCACACCATGCACTGGGTGCGCCAGAGCCCCGGGAAGGGGCTGGAATGGCTCGCTGGGATCAGCTATGATGGTAGTTGGACCACCTACGCGCCATCGGTGCAGGGTCGGTTCAGCATGGCCAGGGACAACGGGCAGAGCTCGATGACGCTGCAGATGAACAACCTCAGGGACGAGGATTCCGCCACCTATTTCTGTGGCAAGAACAGGGATTCCGGTTGGACTCTTGCCTATGGGCGAGATTTGGGGTCAACGGTCGGGGTTTGGGGTCAATGGGTGAGATTTGGGGCAAAAAGTTGGAGAATTTGGGGCCAAACCAGCACCTTCGACCCCGACGAGTTGTGGGTGCCTTTGGCCCCAAACCCCGACTCATTGTCCCAAATCTCGACTGTTGACCCCAAATCTCAACCATTGACCCCAAATCTCAACCACTGACCCCAAATCCCAATCATTGACCCCAAATCTCAACCATTGACCCCAAATCCCAACCATTGACCCCAAATCTCAACCATTGACCCCAAATCTCAACCATTGACCCGTATCATGATTGATGACCCAAATCTCAACCATTGACCCCCAATCTCTGCCCCGTTCAGCCCCTGTGGCTCCTCGTCCGCCCCTCCAGCTTCACCTTCGGCGACTACACCATGTACTGGGTGTGCCAGAGCCCCGGGAAGGGGCTGGAATGGCTCGCTGGGATCAACACTGGTGGTACCACCACCTACGCACCGTCGGTGAAGGGCCGGTTCAGCATGGCCAGGGACAACGGGCAGAGCTCGGTGACGCTGCAGATGAACAACCTCAGGGACGAGGATTCCGCCACCTATTTCTGTGCCAAAGCTGCTGGTGCTGGTATTGCTGGTGCTGATCGCATCGACCCCCTTTGTGGGGTCCCCAAACCACCAACCCTCTCACCCAAATCTCAATCATCGATGACAAACGTCAAACGTTGGTCCCAAATGCCGACCATTGACCCAAAATGTCAGCCATTGACCCCAATCTTCACCTTTTGCAAGTTTTGGGTCAACCGTTGAGGTTTGGGGTCAAGGGCTGAGGTTTCGGGTCAGTGGTTGAGGTTTGGGGTCAGTGGTTGAGATTTGGGGTCAGTTGTTAAAGATTTGGGTCAACAGTTGAAATTTGGGGTCAGTGGTTGAAATTTTGGGTCAAGGTTTGAGATTTGGGACAAAGAGTTGGGGTTTGGGGGCCAAAGGGGGAGAATTTGGGGCCAAACCAGCCCAAGGTGGGGACCAACAAGCCAGAACTGGGTGAGAAGGACTGGGGGGAGGGTCTGGGGAGTTTTCGGGAGGTTTGAAGACCCTTGAAGGGGGTCGGGGAAACAACCGGCATTATTGCTCCAACCACCAGCAAAGTTCCTGGCACAGAAATAGGTGTTGGAATCCTCGTCCCTGAGGTTGTTCATCTGCAGCGTCACCGAGCTCTGCCCGTTGTCCCTGGCCATGCTGAACCGGCCCTTCACCGACGGCGCGTAGTAGGTGTAACCACCAGTGTTGGTGATCCCAGTGAGCCATTCCAGCCCCTTCCCGGGGCTCTGGCGCACCCAGTACATGGTGTAGTCGCCGAAGGTGGTCGTTGGTCCCAACCTTGGGCCTGGTTTGGCCCCAAATTCCCCACCTTTGGCCCCAAACCCCGACTCTTTGTCCCAAATCTCTGCCCTTGACCCCAAAGATCAGATACTGACCCCAAATGTCAACCCTTGACCCCAAATCTCAACCATTGACCCCAAATCTCAACCATTGACCCCAAATGTCAACCATTGACCCCAAATGTCAACCATTGACCCAAAATCCCAACCATTGACCCCAAATGTCAACCATTGACCCCAAATCTCAACCATTGACCCCAAATCTCA